>NW_025223092.1:2602508-2652403 GCF_014066325.1 Apis laboriosa
ATTTTTATAACATGACCAACAAAATTGCATCGAATCTTTAGATAATTTTGTGACTAATTTGAATACTATCGATACCAATATTATTCATTCTAACGAAATTTTACAAAATTCTTATCGACAAATTACTTTTTCATCGTATTCGCGCAACTATTGCACTATTTCCTACTCAAGCTACTATTTCCGCTCAATTTTATTTTATAATCGATCGAGCAATCATCTAGCCTCCATATTAGAAACAACAACATCCCCATCGCTCGTGTCGAGAACAATTTCTGATAAAACTCTCCTTTGTAGAAAATTGTAGAAAACGAGATACACGAAACGAGCGGCCACGAAACAACGCCACCATTTTTTCCTTCCCTTCTTCCACCATTTCCATTCGTCGTATCTCGGCAAGATTGCGCGCAAATTCCGCTTTTCTTCTATCGGATAGCTTCAACCCGTGCATCCTCTCGTTTTCCGGCCGCTCGTAGATCAACGAGGTTCCACCGCCTAGCTATGTTACGTCGCGTGCATCGGCCTGATCCAACACACTTCAAAGTTACCCCATCGTACCCAAAGCTACACGTACCCTTGGTATACACGTATACACACTTTGCAGACGGTACCACACGATCTGTTCGCCGAGCTGCCTTGATTTATAACGAAGAACGGATGTACACGTGAGTATCAAACGTGTACAAGAACCGTGTAAAACGGATGCGTATTTCAGGGAGCGAAGAGGCGACAGAATATACCCGGAAGAATAAAATTCTCGAAAAGATAGGGGAGAGGGGAGGGGAGTCAGAGGATTCGATTTTATTAATTTTTTTTTTTTTTTTTAGCGAGATCGTAAATCTAGGTAAATTTTTCTTATGTATGCACTGTTTATCGTGTAATTTCAAAAAAAGAAAAATTTCGTGACGAGAGTTTGCGTGACGATGATCGATATTATAACCCGTTTCCATTCCGTGGATGAGATACAATGTTATTTATGCGATGTTTGAAATGAAATTTACTCGTGCGCATATGTTTTTCAATATTTTCAACTGCAAATATACTGTTTATACGCAGGAGAGGAGAGAATTTTTCGTTATTAAACGTATGACATGTTGTTACGTTTGTTCGGCATAATGCTTTTGTAAATGAAATGTTTCCGGTGTCGCGATGTCGCGTGATGATTTATTATTGAATATCGTTTTTTACGAAACTTTTTTCAGAAGTTTATTTTTCGAAAATGTAACCATCAGAACAGATATTTACGAGGTTTTATTTACGATTGTTTTTTATTTATGATTGTTATGAGATCGCCTTTGCGCGTAAACGCAATATTTATAGAAAAATTAGAAAATTTATTCTAATAGAAACGTGATCGAATATATTTGAGGAAGGAATATGGAATATAAGCAATTTACGATGTAATTTTCTGTTTCTTCGAATTTAAGTAGTACGAGTCAATAATTTATCATAGCGAGAATACAATTGCAGGAAATCTTTAATTCGTATAAAAGAAGAAAGAATATTTATATTTTGAATACATATGCATTATCAGCAAAAGATTTACTCTCAATTTTTTCCAAAAGTTTAACTCAAGAAGTTAGATATTCCGTAACCTCGAGAAATTTTTTTGTGAAAAATGTATCGATGGGAGAGAAATACCTATTGATATTCGTAACGCCATTTTTGTAACTAGAAAATTGTAATTCTGTATTGTATCTGATATTTATAAGAAAGATAAATATAAATTAAACTATTTGAACGATACTAGCAATAAATATGTATTACTAGAATTTGAAATAAATATTTTTCTTCACTTACAAATTTTGAACATGTGAATATCATTAAGAGAATAATATTCTTTACGAAAAAGAGAGAATATAAAGCGACGTTGTTCCATTATCTTCAACCCGAGGTAGTAATATATTCCCATCAAATATTTTTTATTTCTCAAACTATTTACTGACAAGAGTTACAAGCCCCCAGCATCAAAATATGAATGTACAATGTGAATACTATTTTAAAGTTAGTTACGCAGGAAGCAAATCCAATATGGAACACGTCAAAACTAATATACTAGTTAGACCTATTTATTTCGTACGGGTAGATGTGATGAACTTGATCATATATATTATTACATAACCTGATATATATCAAATTTTCGAGCCAAAGAAGAGAATATCCTAACGCTATATATAATCCTATCAGTATCAGAAAAATTGTAACCCTTTTCGACATATCTCGTGCTACCAATTCAATGCAATTAAAAGTAAACAAAAATCTGAATTATCTGAATAATAATACCCCCAATCAACCAATCGAAATAAAATAAAATAAAAATTCAATTTATTGTCCAAAAATTTTCGCGAATATTTCTTCTATTTATTTACAATTTTACAATTAATTATCTTTTCATTCCACTCTTTCGTACGAAAAATAAAAATATTCGCAACGAATATTTTTCAAAACCTCCTCCTCCCCTCAAAAAAAGTTTTCTCCGCTTCAACGTTTCTCAATGTATCAAAATTAATACTACAAAGCCAGTGTGTAACTCGCGTTCCACTGTACAAAGGGGTTAATACTCGATAGAATTTCCCTTAAATATTCAAAATCTATTATATTTTCGAGGCGGATTCTACAACTGAAATATCGATCCTCCGAAGAGACGGGTTTAAAGCAAATATCGCGAACGGAAAGCCTCGTGTTGCGCCAGGTGAAATCCCTCCCTCCCCCCCCTCTTTTTCCTTTTTTTTTTTTTCTTTTTATTTCCCTTCCATTCGAATGCTTTTTCTCCCGCGTGTACATCGCGTGTATAACGCGAAAATATGTACGCCCGCCACATTTCTCGCCGCGTTTTTGAAACCGAGCCACCAGTCGCTCGCATTATCCAGGTTCCATGGATTACTGTGGATTGCGTGAAAGCACGGGTAAAAGTCGAGTAGCGAGATGGAATACGCGGCGCTGTCTTCTGTTAACCCACCATCTGCCGAAGGGGTGGGTTTTTATCGTTCCCTCAAAAGTCGAGTCGCGGACAACGGAAAAGGGAAGAAGAGGGATGCGCGCGCCATTGTGTCGCGCCTTTGTATTATTCATTTTTATTTTAAACTTCGTAAATATAACGGCGCCCAAAGGGGAATGTTCACACACTTTCCAACTTAAGAAACCGTGATAAAATCCCACTTTTATTTGAATAATTTTCAGTTTCTGTTTACCGGGGGATCTCTTTTTCCATAACTCGTAATTCTCGCGCCGAGAAAATCTTCCCCCCCGGTTTACAAGATGAAATATTCTCGCTCGCCTGAATTGGATTATATAATAATAACACGGTTTGAAAAATCTTTGCTCCCGGTATCGTGTAAAATGGATTAAACACGTAGTATTTGTCACAAATATTCGATGCTTGCGCGAAACTTGAGCCTATCGAATACTTTTCTCCTCTTTGTAAATATATCGTTTAGATTGAAACTCTTTTTCGTTTAGAAAATTAACAAAATTTTGCGATTTATTAATTTTATTTTTTTTTTTATTTTTATTTGAAGAAACTTTTTCGCTTCGATCAATTTCTTGTTCGATTATAACCGAATTATTCTACATTTGTCTAACTAAAAATTTAACTCTGTTAATCTAAATTTTTACTTCACTTATCCAAACTATTCTACTTGTGCGACCACAATCATATCTTTCCGTATGTCCAATCCATAATCGACCTATACTACTCGCCTTAACTAGCCTGTTGTAATAAATGTTATCGATGTTCAACTATGATATTTTATATTCTTCTATTTGTCGATTTATTGATTGCCCTCTTTCATTTGCTCTTTATCTGTCTGATTATCTCATGTTGCGCTGGTGCAATTTTAAATGTTCGACATCGTGTGTTGGCCGTAATGGAAGCGATAATCATACCTTAACCGGTTTTAAGTGGAACATTTCGAAAACAGGATCGCGGCCGCATGAAAGTGCAACGCGTTGATGCGTTAATGAAGTTGTTACTTCTGCCTCGTGTAACTAGTTTACCATGCATTGTGATTCTGCTGACACAGCCAATTATCGAACGTTGCAATTATACCGAATCGATAATTTCCAACCAGCCACGGTTCAATGGCGCTTCCTGAAACGTGAAGTTTCCAGATCCGACCGGAACTTCTCACCCGATTCTGGAGCCTAAGTTGACCTTCCCCTACCCATCCCCTTCCCCTCGCGCTTTCCCCCCCCCGTCACATCGACGCCAAACTTTTCACCGTGGCGCAATTAAAGAGAATAAATCGATGTCACGTTTACCGCATTTATCTTTGGCGAAATTGTGCCATGGGCACGTTTCATTAAATTACCCTCTGGTTCAATTCTTTTTTTTTTTTTGAATGAAACGTAAACATATCCCAGAATATTTGGTTGGAAAATTAATCCAAAGATATTCATTATTATCGTGAAAATAATTATATATAAAATATAAAAATATATATAATATAAATGTTATGTAAAAATATATATATATATAAATAATGCTATTAATAAAAAAAAGAATAATAAAGAGTAAAGAAATATAATTAAAAAGATCGTTAAATATCTACGCGTGCTACGTTTGATTTGTTCGAAGAGTATAAAAATATAAAAGATGTAAAAAGAAGTTTGTTAAATCGAATCAATATTCAATATTCAACGAAGTTACAAACGAAGTTTCTAATTGAGAAACTACTTCTCGCGAATGAAATCATGCGAATTTTCATCTTCACAGGGAAATACATAAAAACAAAACGATACGGGGTTACGTCACAAGATAAATGTTGGAAATGTTGGAAGCATAACTTCGCATCCATGGTTCCAGGGATGAAAGAACGATTTTATTTTTTTTTTCTTTTTTCTTTTTTTTTTTTTTTTTTTCCTTTGGCCAAAAACCTTTGGGATGGTAGCAAACGGCAGCGAGCGTGGAGCAAATAAAAAGTCGTGGAATGTAACAGAGACTGAACGGGGAAAATTTTTGGTATATTTCACGACATGGATGACGCGTTTGATTCACGGCAGAGACGTGCAGTGTCAACGGCAGGGTATCGACAACCGCGAAAAGCTTTGTGAACGGGCGTGGGACAACAAAAATGGCCAACAAAATTGCTTTAATCTCGTCCGTTTCTCTTTTCCTTTAGCGGCATAGACCATACACACGGCGGCAACCAAGTTTTTAGTTCCCCCTCTACTATGAGCTACTGAGCGCATTCGTTCAGGATAAAAGAGTTTTTAAGGCGTATCGTTGAAAGATAAAGCGGTGGGAAAGGGATGGAACAATGGAATGGCACTTTGGTGAGGAAAATAGGACGGGCACGGGGGATATTTCCAGTGTGCCATTTCGAGGATACGTTCCTGGAATGTGTAGATGAAAATTTTGAAACGGGATAATTTTAGGAGATTATTCATAAGTAAGTGTTAAAATGTTGATCGAATATGTAAATATTACCGCAGTTTTGAATTATTGAAAGTGATAATATACTGTATTGATTTATGATCAAAAGTTTTAAATATTTTTCGCATAAACTAAAATCTAACAAAGAATTGATGTCCACTGCTCGTGAGTTATTCTGTTTGCTCGATCTATTTCATTTGTTTAGCTATTCATGATAATCTAATCTATTCTACTTGTCTGATTATAAAAATTCTATTCTATATTATTTGAATGTATTTTTCTGTTTGACTAAACACGACTCTTTTGTTCTAATTATATCTAATTATTTTAATTATCTATTAATCTATTATTATTCTAATTATATTAAATATATTCTAATTATTCTAATTCTATAATCAATTTATATCATTTTACTATAAGTTTATTTGTCAAATTATACTATATCTTATTCTGCCATTTGGTCATATGTGTATTGTTCTATTTGATCTGTATATAACTACTATGTTCTGTTTGTTTGGCCATTTTTTGAACGTATTATTATTATTCTATTTTAAAATTTTATTTTTTTATTTCTCTTTGAAATAAAGAGAATTATTAAAAGGAAATTGTTATTTATATGAATACCATCGCAATATTTAAAACAATTTTTTATCTTGGAAAATTATTCAGTGAAATATTTATCTATAAAGGAAACGGAATCGTTACTCTATGAAATTATTGATCGAAAACATAAAAATGATTAATATTTTGAAATACTTTGAACAGATAATTCGTTCGAAAAATAAATTCTGATTTTGTCACAGGATCATAACGATCCAATGATTTTCGAAATCTACGCAAATGTTTCGAGATAATAGACTATATATATATACATATGTATATAGTACGAAGTTCACAATTCTGAGCCAAAGTTTTAACCAAGTAAATTGGAATAGTAATATCTAGGTACTAGATCTTGGAAACTTACTATTACAAACTTCTCTAGAACTCAAAATTGTTTCAATTCTGTAATCTGATCTGTGAAATGGATATATAATGTAAATGTGCACTATAATTTTTTGACATAAAAGAATTCTAAACTGCACGATGAAATTTTTAACATTACTACTCGCTTTACTTCTTTAATATTTAAATTTTCAAAATAATTTAAAAACTGAAGCAATTGAAATGATTTATTATATTTTATTTTTCAGAATAATTAATTTATGATTTTTTGTTTTAACATTAAGAGGAATGATATGAAAAATTTCAAATTATTCTTTCCTTACATTATACCATAAATTTCAAAATGTTATTTAATTATTCATGGATATGAATTTAAATCCAAGTATTTTATTTAATATCCATATGAGACCAAAAAGAAGGAATTTAGAAATAGAAATTTTGAACACAATCAAATAAAGCAAAGAGCAAACGAAATAAAGGGATTTCATGAATTGAACGAAAAGCTTCTTAACAAACGTTTAATTCGCTGTTTAACTTGTTTGAAATAGAGTTAACAAAAGTTATTAAGGAATCCAAGAGAAAATTGAGATGTGCTAATACACAGAACTTTATTAATGAATATCAAGAGCCCTATAAATTACGAATAAAGTTAATTAAGAGGGAATCTGCATTTTGCAATTGGCTTTTAAGAAATTGCCGGATGCTTTGCCCGATTTATTATACGAAAATTTATCCTTTGCATATTCTGTACTTAGATAATACACTATTAAAATCACAAAAAGAACGTATAATTCATTGAAAATCAAATTCATTTGAAATTTAAAAAATCTTTTTAACAAATAATTCCTGTCTGCTTCTAATTTAATTTCAAAATAATAAATCCGACAAAATAAAACACCGTTTATACCGTTTATATTTTACAATCTTTCAAGCAACACATAACTAGGTTATTCATATTCCACGTAATTCCCCTCGGCAGTTATGACTTTTCATTCAATTGATACAAGTTCGTGTGCGTGAAAGGATTCCATGAAATATTTCCTCCAAAATGTATAATAACGAATCAAATATTACGAGGACATAATTTTGCGAGCTTAATACTTGCCTAAATACTTAACGAATTATAAAAAAAAAAAAACTATATTTGATAGAAAAAAACAAAGTTCGAATTTAAGTTTTCGTTTATACAAATAAAGCTTCATTATCCTACTCCAATTTTCTATAATTGTGCAAAATTTTATTATTTGTTACATAATCTACATAAATATCCCCCACGTGTGTAAGATCATACACTTCCACATTCACAAATGTATAAATAGTAGTCGAGCCAGTCCTCGAGAATTAATTATAAACAACCAACCAACCAACCACCCTCTCCTCTCAACTCGAAAACTCGCTTTAGCACAGCCAGGTAGTAGGCATTATTACGCGATTTTCTGAATTGCTAAATAAGAAAAATTATTTTTCACTCTCATGGGTGAAATTTACAGAAACGGGGCTCTTTGAAATACTACCCCTTGCCCGGAGAAAACTACCCCTAATTTAAGAGAATTGTTTGCTCGATTTCTCAACAAGACCTCCGCGAATTTCGTGCACAGAAATGATTAAGGAAATATTGGAAAATTGATAATGGAAATTGTAAGAAAGATGGAGGAAAGAAAGTTTTAATGATGTGATGTAATAAATTTTCGAGAAGAGTGAAATACGGTAATCGTTTAATATAATCTCTCAGGTTAATTAATCTCTATGGAATTTTCTTTTTAAATGAAATGGTAAGGAGGAATTATATATTAGAATTCGTGCAATTAATTTTTTCGAATTTCTTACGATTATTTGTGATTAAAAATGTATTTGCAATACCATTTGTATTTATTATAACATTTAAATATTAATTAGATAAGGATATTATATTTCGTATCACGTGATAAAAATTGTATATTATGAAAATGAAATTCAGTTTACATTCCGAAACTACGAAGCTACGAGTGTGTTGAACGAGAGATAAATCGAAAAATATTGAGTTTTCAATATCCTTGTTCAATTGATTCGAAAAATCAATTTATACAGTAGATTGCAGTAACGTGGAAAAGGAAAAAATGGAAAAGCTTAAAAAAAAGATTAAAAATTTTGGAGATTTCATTCACAGATATCTTGTTTTGAAAAAAGAGAAAAAGAATAAAACCGAAAATATATTTTTACATACATTTTTAACATCGATGCATAATACATATTATGCATGATCGAATAAAATCTTTTAGTGTCGTAATTAAAACATATCCTATTAATTGGAGTTATTTTTTGAATAATTTGAATAAAATTCCACCAATATAAAAAAAAAAATCCCCAAAAATATGATGTATAATTATTTCAATGATAATACTTGTAAAACTAATATTTTTCATACAAACTTTGCCAACGAACAAAGATTTATTACAATCACGTGGATGAGTTAGAAATCTCGTGTACCTGATCTATGAAACTTCATTTTGGGTCCATTAAAGGGTTGTATGGAAACTGAATTGCGAAGTGTCGTTTTTGTTACCATATTGCACAGAAAACTTTTTCCATTAATATTACAGGGACCCTTATATTGTACTCCATGCCAATAAATCGACCCTCGCGAATGAATTTAGGGGGGGGAGGAGAGGGGAGGGGGTGGTGGGAGACAGTAAATGGAGTGGTGCAAAAGCAAGTAAAATTGATCTTTTGCAAGCGTTGTACATGATAGTATAACTACGCACAACGGAACAGAATTTTCAGGATTGTAATAACGATGAATTATTGCTATAATTTCAATTCTCTCATCAATTGAACACCGATTCATTCTTTCTACGGCGTGGAAAAATAAAATTTTACGAAACGAAATTGTGTATGGTTGATTTAAAGAATGATTGAAACAAAGTGATCGAGGATATTCCGAATCAAGAAATCGCGATTTATCGAAAGAATATCATTTTTATAAATTAAATTTGTGAAATTTAAATTTACTTTTACATAAAATTGTAAATTAAATGGAGTAATATCGTTTCTCTGAGATTAATATTTGAATTATATTCTTTATTTTTTAAAGGTTTCTCCAATTAAAAATATTTCAATCCATCGATCATTTACATAAGTCTTTAAAAAAGAAATTAATAAAATACGATAAAAATGTAATAAATATAACAATTTAAAATATCAAAGATTATCAAGAGAAACGTTCCAACTATTGGATATCAGATTATCCATTGCCTTCGTCAAATTACGCGTAAACAAGGAATATCGATACACGAACGTGCGAAAATTTAGATCGAAAGTGTGGAAAAAGATAAATCTACAAAACGTGTATTCAATGTTCGTGTTGTGTAGAGTTAAATCGTAACATCAAAACTAATCGTCGAGGATGAAATGAGAGGAAAACGTACATGATACTCGAAACAGGATTTCGAAACAAACGATTGTGCAATTGCAATTACAAACCCCCTTGGAAAACGGTTTTCGGTTATCGTCGCGATATATACGTCACGCCGTTATAAGATTCATATTTCACCACGGATAGAATTTAATCCCGATTAAGCATCTGAAATTATAGAATTCTCGGTTATGTTTGAAATTATTAGCAACAGAGCCACGACATATTGTGTTATGTCGCGAAATTTAACGACGATAGGGATTTCGAAATTCAATATTCGTTAAAATGGAGACCGTATATTGTGTTTCCAAGTTTGGATAATTCAGGGTTTCAATGGAAAACAGACAAATGTTAAATGCGCATCAATTTGATTTGATTATTTCGAGGATCATTGTATAATTTTCAATTCGCTTTTTCCTACGTTTACATAAAATTTGATTTCTCGATCGAAAAATTCATAACAACAATGATCTTTATCTAATTTTAATCATAAAATTCCTCATATCTTCGTGATTTATTTAAATAGCCTACAATTATTATTTCTTAAAATAATGTGTTTCTAATTTACGTTTCAACATCTTACTACGATTCTCAACTTGCCAATATATTTATATTTACTGCACTTCTTAATTGAAATATCCTAGTATCTTTTCTATTCTTTTTTTTTGAAATTTAATGAAATATTTCCATTCTATTTTTTAACATTTAAATAAAGAAAGAATCCTGCATTAAGAATTTAAAATCGGATTAAGATCACAAAGAGACGTCCTTAATAAAAATTTTAATTGTTATGTGCATTTTGAAATCATAATGACACATATTTTAACTAAAAAATAATACTATAAATCCCTATTTGCTAACAAGTTTAATACATACATGGTAAATTTTTACCATATGTTAAGAGTTAAAAGCAAAATTGATGAAATGTTTCTACCATCTTCTAAAGAATATAATAACAATTTCGTTAAAAGTTGCAAATTAAAAAACGCATTATAATTTCCAATATTTCGATATATTTCGATAGAAGATAGAAAAATGATAGATGGAATATTTTAACTTGAAATGAAAGATGGCAGCACATTCGGCCTCAGTCGGTATTAAACGAAACGTAGAAACATAATGTAACACGGATCGAAGGGACGAACGAAACGAGGGGAGAAGTACGATAGGGAAATCCATGGTGATAATTAATTCCATGTCGCTGACATATGGTGCTCACGGGGATGCTATTTCGAATTACCATACGTAAGCTATATTGTTCAGAGCAGCGGATGGCTGCGAGCTGTCGCTACCAGACAAGGCGTTTAATTGACTGAGTTAATTCGAACTAAACAATGATTAAAACTGAGACTGGACTCGGCGGTTTGTTACGCGCGATCCCTGTGATGGAGGTTCATCAGTTTTGTAATCCGCTACCATTTACCTGTCCCGCTGTTTATTTGAAAATCGAGAATTCTGAGTTATTCAAACGTGCGTGTTGCACATATACACGCAATATTTGTGTAACCGATTTAATTAAAACAACGAATATGAATTCTTTTTTATTCTTAAATATATTTCTATTCTATCCTATTCCATTGCAAATATTATACAAGATGTCATATTATTATATCATTATACAAGATGTTATATTTGTAGAAAAAAATATTTGTAGAAAAAATTCAGGGATAAAAATCGTATTTATTACCAATTATTAAAGATTAATGTTTTTGTTCAAGTTTATAAATTGAAAAAAAATAAATTGGCACGTATGTGGTAGAAGAGAAACGTAATTAAATTCCACTATTTCCACTGAAATGTCACGTAACAGCGTGGAATAACAATGAGTCCTCGCTTATCGTTGCATTACATTTACGAGGAAATCGTTAACGAGTAATGTTAAACCGTTTACATCTATTAACTATACATGTTATGGATAAAGAGAAGGAGATTATTTTGAGATATCGGGATTAAAGGGACGATAGTAATCCGAATATTTGCTCTATTGAATATTTAAAAGGCAAACTTATAAATAAGTAATACCTCCTGAATTGAGCTCATACGTTATCGATTACTAGTAAATTACACGAAAATATTCCATGTATCAAAAACACGTACAGAAATCTGATAAAATTTTCAAGAATGGAAAGCATAAATATCGAATAAAGAGCGGGAAAATTCAAATTGATATTAATATATTTCGATTAACATTTTCGTCTTTCGAAGAAAATATATGGAAAGTTGAAAAAAAGTTCTATCGATCAAGAATAGAAATCATTTCAATGAAAATAAATGTTAAATGTTCAAAAAAATAAAATAGAAAACGATATTATACAAAAAACAATTGATATCAATTATTCAATGATTAAAATAATATTAAGATTTTCGTTAGATGAAAAGAGAGAGGCAGAGCGCAATAACAGTTTATGTAACAGAGATAGAACTATCTCATTCTATGTATCTCGCTTCATTCAATGAGAATTTCAATTACTTAATAACAATTAAATCTCAACCAATATTATATCAGCTTTTGCGATTGTTTTGACTTCTAAAATCAACTTTCCAAAGATACCCTATGAATATTTTAACATTGTGTACATGTAATACAATGTTACATCACCAATTGCACAAACATATTAATGATATGTTATGCAAATGCAAGCTAACAAGTTTGTTTTGTTCAATCAATAGTGATGATCAATTATTAGCCAATCAATTGTCGAATGTTGTTTCTACTTAAGAATGATAATTAATCAAACAAATTGAATAATTAAGATTTTCATTAATAAGAGAAAGATAATCTATTTTCATTACCAGCTTCCAAATAAAACGTAATAAAGTAAGACAGAATCTTACTTTTTTAATATAATCTATATACTTTTTTAATCTATAATCTTACTTTTTTTTAATCTATTTTCATTACCAGCTTCCAAATAAAAAGTAATTTGTATAAATACACTATAATAATTAACCTAATTAAATTTGTCATCAGATTTTTAATCCACCGAAATAATTTAATTTATAAAAATGAAAAATATCACTATTCGTTCGAACCTGAATTTAAAGGATTCAAAAAATTAAAATTTGTTAAAATTTCAATTGTTGATAAAATATTTAATGCGAGAGATATAACGATCGATTCGATTTAAACGATTAAATAAATACCTTTACGTTTAATAAAATTTTGTGTATCGAGTTATACCAATTGGAAAATAATTCGATAAAATGATAAATAAATGATATCCTCAGGAATCCTAAAAATCGTTTCATGATTTTCTAGATACGACGAGAATAAATTTATCCTCTGAAATGAAATTTTATTGGCCATCCAAATCGAATTATGTCGTACAAACAAAAGGGTGAGGTGGCACGTGGTCGTTAAAGATAGTTACTCTCGTACCCCGTTCTATGCTACCCAAGGATACCATTAATTTAGAATTGAACCGATTCTGGATCGTGAAACGTGGATAAGAATACTCGGCTTACTCCAAATGGAAGGGAAAAAGAAACGATGCACAAAATGTTCGCGCGGGAAGAAAGGAAAAACGTATAAAGAAAATGGAAATAGGAAAAAAAGTAAAGTTATAGACTGACTGGAGGTGAGTCAGACACGTCTGGAGATAAAAGGAACCCGACGAGGGATCCACTTCGTTGGAAACTGAGTCGGCGAGATTGGATGGAGTGCATATTAACCTCCCAGTAGACCTGCGATGAGGTCAGATAGTGTCGACTTATTTATTTGTTTCTTGGAAAGAAGGAAGAAGGGAGAGAGTTAGGAGAAGGATTGTGAGAGGATAAAGACCAATTCGTGTTCTAAACGAGATAAATTTTCAAAATGGAAATTTCGAAATTATTTGCTTGGAAAAGAGTGATTTTGTTCCAAATATGTTCTTTCTAGAAATTATTTCGTTTTTCAATAAATGTGTCTGTTTAAAACTATTAGATATGCGATATCTATATTTATTCTTTTAAAGATGGTTTCCTAATCTCTAATTAATATTATAAGAGTTTTATATTATAAAAGATGGAAATCTATAATGCAATTTATTATAACAGTCTTTTATATGTTCAATCTTTGATTGACTTATTTTAAATTAAATTTTTAATTGGGATTACACATTATAATCTATCCTAGTCTATCATTAATTTAACTTTAGCATTTAATTTCTTTCTCGTCCACTATAAATCAAAATTTACCCATAGAAATGTGAAAGCATGCGAATGAATAATGATCACGACAATCTATGTCGCATGGAATTTTTTCTGGAATATCTATAGTACATTAGCGATTTAAGCGATCATGTGCAGAGAAAAATGCACATTTGAGAATTGTATCTAATTTAATTAATTATCTACCTATTATTAATTATCTATCTATTTCTTCGACCAATTTACTTCGTGTAATTTTATTATTTTTATAACAAAGAATCTTTCGATCCATTTTTTTATTAAAATCCTAATTGCGAATCTATGTTAAGTTATATTTCGTATAAAATTAAATTAATGTAAAATGGATTTCGTCTTGGAATAAAACTACTCAAAATTTTATGTTGAAAAACTACTCAAAATTTTCGTATGAAAACATTTTTTCAAATTAATTTAATTTAAAATGAAATGGCATAAAACGATATATAATATTATTCTAACAGAGAATAAACTGACTAAAGAGAAATATATCGTGCACAATATTTTATATAGATGAGATGATTGTATCAAGAAAATGAAAAAATTTTATATTATATTCCTCGAAAATTGTTAATAATGTTAATAACAAGATAATATTAAATAATAAAACATTATAATGTAATTTATATTATAATGTATATTTAAATTTAATTTAAATATTTGAAATAAAATATTTTAATATTTTTATTTTCATTCATCTTATATAAAAAGAATAGAAATAAGATAAGAATTGATCCTCAATGCCATCTTTTAAATGCCGAAAATATTTCCCTAAAGGCAGAATAGAGGATAAGAATTGAAGATCAGCGATATTTCTTAAGTATTAAAAACATAATTTCTAAAAATATTTAAAATATAATATTTATCTACAAACGAGAAACAAAGATTAAAATAGGCCTGACATCTTGTGGAAATTTTGTATGTTTGCATCAATATCAATCTCGAAAAAGAGTAGACTTACGCCATCTACCATATTATAATCTAAGTATAAAATGAAATTATTTAAAAGAATAAAGTAAAAATCAAAAATCTAAATCTCTCTTCATAATTTTAAAAAATAAAACGAGAATTTTATCTATCACCTTAATAAAATTTCTAGTTACGAAAAATATAATTCCAATTACAACCAATTAGCTCATATTTTTTCTTATAAAATATTTTTCCTCATAATTGTGATATTTTTAAATATATTCTTATAATTATAGCACTAATATTAACAAAATAATATGATTATGTATTATATATTAAATAATAATGATTTCTAATAATGACTCACCGATTGTTGAGAAAATTGCAGGTTGCTGCGAAGTTTTAGAGACTCATCTTGATCACAACACTTCAAAGTCTTATTCACTCTTTTTACGCACAAAAACTTATTTATTCAAATAAATTTCAAATAAATTCTTCTTTTGATGTATATTTTCAAACTTTTAATCGTTGTTAAACACAAGAACCACAAGAAACTGAGAAGAAACCGGCGCGGCACGGAAGTATGACGCGAACATGCGCAATATGACATGGGCATGCGCAGTATGATGCAGACATGCGCAATATGACACAAACATGCGTAGTATGATGTGCTCATGCGCAATATGATGCGCAATGATTCGTTTTGCCGCGTAAATTTTAACGACTTTCTGATTGGCTGAAATTTCTATTCATTTTAACCGCGCAAAATTTAAAGAAAAATATAGTTTAACTATACATTTTTAATACAATCTTAACACAGTCAAATTCTTATCTTGGAAAATATCCCAATTAAAAATATAATAAGAATGAATTATAATTAATTTAATATAAAAATTATTCAAATTAAAAAGACTGCAATATATGATTAAATATTTAAAAAAAAATGAATCAAATCTGAAAAGAGTTTCAGTTATTATAAAACGAATATTAAATATTAATTAAGTTAAATTAAAAAATATTGAAACATGAAAGAATTAAAATATTTTAAAAGGATAAGAAATAAATAATAAATATTAAAGAATACTAATTAAATAGTAATTAAAAATACTTATATTAAATTCCATTAAAATAAACATTATTGAAAAAAGCAATAAAAAATAAAATGAGTAAAATAGAGGAATCATTGAAAATAAATGATAATAAAAAAAATAAAAAAAATATATTTATATATTAATGTAATCATTAATATATATTTCATAATGAAAAAAAGATTATAATCTCAAAATTCTACATTTATCAGAAATATATCTAAAAATCTAATTTCGATATATATATATGTGTGTGTATGTGTATATGTGTGTATTTGATATCGTTGTCATTTTTAATTTATTAAAAAATATTATGTTACGAGATTTATTAAATATTATAATGTATTAAATTTTATTAAATTATTTCTTAGTATATTTACGTAAATAAATATATTGATATGCAATAAATTGAATTTTACTATTTTTTTCTTTATATATTTCCTTTTTTCAGAGGTTATGTATCATTCTCTTATTTAAGGTTATTCTTCTATTTAGAATTATACCATAAGGTAGTTTAAAGTTATCACATTTAATTTAATAATAATAAACAACTTTATTATTTTAATAATTTGATTTATATAATAGACGTATTTTTAATTCTGAATAATTTAAATTTATGTAATTACAAATTTAATAAATTATTATAGAAAATATAAATTATATTTAATATGCCTTTTAAGCATATTAATAGTAATGATTAAAACAAAGTAATAAATTATAAAATTTTCTATAATTTGTAATAGGCTATCTTCTGATAATATTTTTTATATTATTATAAATTTAAAATTATGACAACTATGTGTAAAGACAAAACACAAGAAACTTTGCAGAAAGAAGAACTTCAACTACTAACTAAATCAGTAAATATATTTTATTTTATCAAACTCCAATATTTTTATTAAGTTTCAATAAGAATTAAGATATTTTAATATAAATGTTACCTTATAAAAGTTATTTTTATAAAGTTTATTTTTATTAGGAATTGATAGAAAGGATAGTAAATTTAGAAAAAGAAAACAAACAATTAAAGACTGTAACTAATGAAAAAAATGAAAAATCAAAGAATAATGATATTATTCGTAAATCACAAAAACCATTTGACTTTTCAAAGTATGTAATATAGATAAGAAAAAATTGTGATATTATTAGAATTGATATTATTTTAATTTTAGATCTAACAAAAGACATATTTTGTTAAAATTTTATTATCTTGGATGGGATTATAATGGTTTTGTTGTACAAGAGAGTATTGATAATACAATAGAAGAACATTTATTTGAAGCATTAATAAAAAGTTGTTGTATAGAGTCACGTGAAACATCAAATTATCATAGATGTGGAAGAACAGACAAAGGTGTTAGTTCATTTTCACAAGTAATTTCTTTGGATATAAGGAGTAAACTAAATCCAGAAGACCAATATAAATTAGAGGATGAACTTCCATATTGCAAAATATTAAATAGATTACTTCCATCTAACATAAGATGCATTGCATGGTGTCCAGTACCTAATGATTTTTCAGCAAGATTTAATTGTAAATTTAGAACTTACAAGTACTTTTTTCCAAGAGGAAATTTAAATATAGATGCTATGAATAAGGCTGTTAAATATATTATAGGAGAGCATGACTTTCGAAATATTTGTAAAATGGATGTTGCTAATGGAGTTACTAATTATATAAGAAAAGTTATTAATGCAGAAGTATGTATGTATCGCCAAGATTTTAGAAATATTTCAGGTAAGTATTTTATTTTAATTAATTAAAAATAATATTGTGTACACATATATATATATATATATATATATATATATATACATTTATAGATTTAAAATACATTGTGTTAAGTAAAATGAGTTTTTTACTATATTTATATAATCTTTATTTATAGGATATGATATGTATCAATTAATTATAACAAGTCAAGCATTTCTATGGCATCAAATTCGTTGCTTAATGGGTGTTTTATTTCTTATCGGTGAAGGAAAAGAAGAGGCTGAAATTATGTTAGAGCTTTTAGATATTGAAAATTGTCCTAAAAAACCACAATATAATTTAGCTCATGAAATACCATTAAATCTTTGGTATTGTGAGTATGATGCTAAAGAATGGTATATTCATAAAGATGAATTATTCAATACAATAAAACTTTTACAAAAAGATTGGACTTTAAATACAGTAAGGTACGTAAAATTTTAATAAATGATATATTAGAAATAATTTAAAAAAAATATAAAATAATTAATAATAAATAATGGAAAATAACTTTTATATTTATTAAAAAAATTAATATTTATTTTAAAAAATGTAATTTTTATTTTAACAGATCAATAATGATTGAAAACATGTTATTGGAATTAGAAAATTCAATCAATTACAAAAATATGTTTTTTCAAAGTGAATGCTTATTACTTGGAGTACAATCTAAAGTGTATCAACATTTAATGAAACGACCCACATGTGGTTAGTTTTTAAATTCATTAATTTTTTTTCAACTTTAAAGAAAATAATAATATTTTCTCAAGAAAAAAATTTTATTTACAGAAAGCTTGGAAAGTAAAATAAAACACTATGAAACTAAAAAAAAGAAAAAGGAATAATTTCTAAATTGTAATTTATAAAATTTATTAAAATTACTCTCTCGTGTGATTTATTAAATAAATGAATGTATTATTTTCCAACAATAAAGAATTTTAATTTTGTCAATTTATTATTATACCCTTTAAGACTTTAAGAGAGATAATAGAAAAATAATTTAAAAAATATCTCATTGCTTTATCTATCTTTCTCTATTCAAAACAAAATTTTATTATCAAATGATTGTACAAAACAGGAAAAAAAAGAACTTTAAAATAATATACTAAATATACGAATTATATTCATAAGATACGAATTTATTTTATAAAATTAATTCTATTTAATTTGAATGTTGCTGAATTTTGTTTTGCTTTTCGTTTCGATCCATAAAGCCGTAGGAACATGCGCTTACGTTTACTCCGGTCTCGCACTTGCGCCTTTTCAGTATCACTCTTATCGAGCTTACGTTCAGTTGCCTTCTCATAACTTTCTTTGATCATGAATATGAAAAACCAAACATGAAAGAATAAAAATTTGTAATTATTTAAAATGATTAGTTGAACGGTAAAATTAATCTAATAAACGATGTTTTAATTATTGAAAATTAATATCGGGAAAGGTATGTATTTCATTATAATTAATTTAAGATATTTAATTATTCATTTAATGATTGTAAATTGTAAATGATAATATAATATTATTTTTATAGATTAATATATTTTTTATAAATATCTTAAAGTTATAATTATATTTCTTAAAGTAATACTTTCAGTTTCTTTTGTATCAAAATATTCAAAATTTTACAATAATGTATAGAGATAATTTTATCTTATTTTTTCAAAATTAAATCTAGCACAATTTTCCAAAAGAAAATCTTAATTTCAAATTTAAGAAATTTATTATTAATAAATGATTAAAATAAAATTAATTCGAAGGATGTGATAGAGATAATATCATTCATACTCTTTGTTACCGGAAATAGTAAAAAATTTTGGGCGGGAAATATAATTTTTTAAAAAATAAATTTAATAATATATATTTCTTTAAATATATGTGATTTTATTTGCTTAAATTCACTATATATTTTTTATTTATTTAGATGCTGTTAAACAAGCAGATGTGTTCCATGTATACAGAGATCTTTTTTATTTTTTGTATATCGAATTTGATAGAATGCTTTAGTGTACCATGCACATTTAATACCATGTGCATGTGTTGGATTCAAGACGACGAGGATTTCACGAAAATGGACATTAATTGTATGGGAGTACCATTTGCCAGATTTCCAGGTAGATAGAATGAAATAACGTAAACGTAAAAATAAATTTATTTTTCTTTCTTTAATTAAAATAATAATATATGTTTTTTTAAATACTTTATACGAAATATTTAAATAAAAAAATATATATTTAATAATAGATGTCTCCGTGAGTTATGTGGCTCAATTAGACGTAGTTGGATCTGGAATGCAATCATTAGACAATGATGCACTTACAAGTTCAGTTGGTGTCGAGGCTTTAGGATTAATGAGCAATCGATTGTCCAATATTGGCGATAAATCTTTTTCGTAAGTTAGTATAATGAAATTATGTTTGCTTTATGTTTGCTTTATTATTTTCACAGTGATATTTATACAGCAATTTCAATATAAATTACGCATTAAATTATAACAATTTGCTACGTGAATTTTTCTTTTTAAAGATAAAATAATATGTTTTAAACGTTTGTTATTAGAGGTATTGCGGATAGTTTACGCTCATTGGATCTCAGCTACAATGCCTTGGAGGATGTGCCATTTAAAGTCTTTCGTGACTTGAGGAAACTAAATTGGCTCAACATGCACAGGTATGTAAAATGTAATATAGATTTCAATATTAAAGAACAATCTATCAGAAATTAATTCATGAATTAATTCATGAGTTCATTTAAGAGAAAATAATTGAAAATATAATTATTTTAGATACTTTAATACTTTATCATATTGTCATATTTTAATTAATTAATAAATACTTTATTTAATTTAATTTTAGCAATCATTTAACGTCGTTAGACGGTGACTGGGGTCACTCGAAAGACGCATTAACAAACGCTTTCTTCGGAGATAATTCAATCATCGAGATACCAAAAATATTCAGCACATTTGAATCTCTAGTCTGGTTGAATCTCGACAATAATAATATCGAGGAAATTTCAGAAGATACTCTACCTCCCAACATACACACTCTTAGTTTGAACAGTAATCTCCTTAAATCCTTTCCATCCACGTTGAAATTCTTGAAACAGCTCACGTGGTTATATCTGAGGGGAAATGATTTTAAAAATCTCGAGTTACCCGATTTTCAAACATCAGATTTAGAATTGGTCGACGTGAGTGAAAATTGTATCGAATGGATTCGTACATCAAGCTTGACCAATCGAACTTTGAAAATTAAAGAGTTCAATTTGGATAGCAATAAGTTGACATTGTTACCTGCTGGAATTTTCGATCATCTTGAAATCAAGAGGATACATCTGTCCTCGAATTCGATCAAAAATGTCGACGATGATGCATTTCGAGGGCTCGAGGATATGTTGGAGTACTTGAATTTGGAGAACAATGATCTTCCTAGTGTTCCAGGAGCTGTCAGTCGATTGAAAAAATTGTCGTATCTGTATCTTGCCAATAATGACATAAGGAATATATCTGGAGACATATTTCATGAGTTTGGTGAGAATTTGAGAGCACTTTCATTGGCTACAAATAGTTTGGACGCGGTTCCAGTTGTTGCTCTTTCTAGGTATCTTGATTTTTAATTATTAATCTATACATATTCCATATTTAATATACACATTTCTTATATATTTTTACAAATAAATTGTAATTCTATTAGAATATGTATATCTTCTTCTATTAGAGTAGTTCAGAAATAGATAATCAAATTTTTATGTAGTATTCTATTCTATGATGAAAGAAATATAGGCATTCTTTATAAGATATAACTTTTTTCACTTTGGATAGCTATACTAGATTTCTAGATTTCTAAATAAATAAGAAGTTTTATTATATTTTGAAAAGAAATAGTTTTTGAGGTTTAGAATAATATCATATTAAAATTTGATTATTTTCTAAAATATTTTGTGTATTACTTAGATTAATTTGATATTATATAAAATAGATGCCAAAGGTTGCTGCACCTTAATCTCGGTTACAACAAAATTTCTTATATTCAATCTGGTGATTTTGAATGGGCAGAAGATCTTGAAATTCTCTTGCTTAGGAACAATATATTGACAAAATTGAAAGATGAAACCTTTAAAGGAGCAAGTAAGCATAAATTTTTCACATCATAATTTTATTATATTTGATTTTCTTATACAATTTTTATGCTTAAAAAAAATTTATTTCAATGTATATTTCTTTAATCTCAAAACTGTAAAATAATATTTAAAAGATATTTAAAGAATGAAATTATAAAAAAAAGAAGAAAAAATAAAATTTCAAATAAATTTTCATCAAGATTTCTTTTACAAGAAATAAGAATTAATTTCAAACGAATGCTTTCAGAAAAGCTGAAGGAACTCAGTTTGTCCTTCAACCACTTAACAGAACTTAGCGACGATTGCTTCATTGGCATCGAGGAGAGTCTCGACATTCTCGAGCTAAGTTTCGCTTTTGCGACTGATGTCTTTCCTCAACGAGCTCTCAGGCCTCTTTCCAATCTGCTCTGGCTTGTCTTGGATAACAATAACTTTCAGACCATAGATGCAACCGCGTTCTACTCTTTTCAACGATTACGCTACATCAATCTGGAATCGAATCGACTTCATTATCTACCAGAACGAATATTCCTGTCCAGTGTGCATCCAGAATTGAGAGATGTGAAGCTCGGTTACAATTTTCTCGAAGCCATTCCAGAATTCAGTTTTCACAATTTGACAGAATTAAGATCTTTGGATTTGACTGGAAATAGAATAAAGATTCTCAATTCTGACTCGATCATGGATTGTCCGGAATTGGTGACGATTTCATTGGCTTATAATCGTATCACCAAAATGGAGAAAAACGCTTTTTACGGTTTATCCAATTTGCGCTTCCTTCATTTGGAATTTAATAAATTAACCACGTTGGATCTAGATGCAATCTCGGAGATAGGTGGTCCAGATTTTGCTCTCAATGTTTCTTATAACGCAATTTCTATTATAAATTCAGGAGGATTGATGAATAATTTGACGAGACTCGATTTGAGTTTTAATAATATTAGTCATCTGCCAGCGGATACGTTTTATGGCACCCCAGATCTGAAGATCTTGGATCTTCAAAGTAATTTCATCGTTGTTCTCGAACCAGGTAGAGTAATATTTTTACACATTGTCATTAAATTAATTAAATTTTGAATTTTTAAATTTTTATCCATTATTTCTATTCTATTTATCATTTTTTGTGACATTATTATATCAGATATTTTTAAAATTAAAAAGAAATCTAAAAAAGTAATTGAAACAGAAGATTTGTTTTTGAAAATTTGATCGTAAAATTTAATTAACACGTGTGTATATATAAATCTTTTCAGGTACTTTTACACTAAGACACTTGGAAACGTTAAATATACGGAACAACAAGATAGAAGGTTTAAGAAAACAATCTTTCCACGGCTTAGAATTGTTGCAACAATTAGACTTGAGCGAAAATCAAATTGCACAATTGCTCACCGAACAATTTCGTAATTTGAAGAATCTACGAATCTTAAATTTATCCGGAAATAAAATAAGATCTTTACCCAGAGACGTTTTCGAAGGAACAAAATTGGAAATTCTTGATCTGAGCAATAATAAATTTACCGTGGTACCGTCGCCATCTTTTCTCGAGGTTGGTTATACGTTAAGGGATCTCAATTTGGCGGACAATTTCGTGGATCATCTAGATTCGACTGCCTTTCCAACTTCCCAATTGGTTTCCTTAAATTTGGCTCATAACAGGCTAACAATTCTGCCAGATAATTCGTTCGTCTCTTTGGGAAAACTTTTAAGCCTGAACGTGTCTCAAAATGTTCTTCAGGCGAATTTTAAAGAGCTGTTTCATTATTTGCCCGGACTGAGACAACTCTATTTGGCTAATTGCGGACTTAAAGATATACCTCTTCTTCCGTTGATGAATTTAAACGTTTTGGATTTATCATTTAATTATATAGACTCAACACCTGACAAACAATTTCAATATTTGAAAGATTTGAAGATTCTGTTGTTCGTGAACGATTCACTGACCTCTATGCCTAACGTCAAGTTGAATCTGTTGAGAGAACTTGACGTGTCAGGAAATCCAATAGAGGTATTGAGATATCTATTTATGTCTTTTTTCATTTGCAATATTTTGTTAAATTATTATTAATATAAAGGACGAAAGATACATCTAACAAATTGAATTGAAAAATGTAGGTATTAATGAAGGAGAGTTTTCTGGGTTATCCAAGATTAGAAAAGTTGAACTTGCGAAATCTGAATAAAACTAAATCGGTGGACAAAGACTGCCTTCGTGTCTTAAAATATTTGAAGCATCTTCGAATTCAAACGTGGCCTGAAGCGGATGGTTTTCACCTTCGACCCCTTTTAACCGGATTACCGTTGAGAACTGTGGAGATACAAGTGACGGAGCATTTGCTGAAACATCAAATACAAAATGCTTTCACGAAGCAGTTGAGAGAATTAACTATTTCAGGGAGTGATCTCGAATCAATTTCCTCGGAAGCTTTCTCTACTATCGAAGGGGGTGAACTAATATTGAGGATCAGAGATACTCGAGTCCGTCGATTGCAGTCCGACATGTTCCTCTCCTTGACGAAAAGACTCTCTCAATTAACATTAGATTTGAGGAACAATCACATCAATGAGCTTAGTCCTTCGGTTATTTATGGGAATCTTTCGTGGGAAAGTGTTGGGACCAATATGGTTGCTGGTGAGTGAAGACAATCCTGAGTAACGATATTTGAAATAACAAATAAAAATATATTATTGCATGATACTTCTTCAATTATAGTTAAATACAATCAATTTGAAATAATAATTTGTTCTTATATTGAATAAAATTTTATATTTTATGTTTTTTTTTTTAATTAATTACAAAATATAAAAATAATAAAATTGCACTTTGTGAATGAATCAAAAAAGCATATTATAAAATTCACTGTAATATAAATTAAAGATATTATTAACAGATATTAAGTAGCTTAGTTGAAAATTAATATTTAAATAAAAAATTAGTTATTGTTATTAATTATTATCTACAACAAAATTTTTAAATTGAAATCATCACATCAAATAATTGAATCAAATATAATGTAATAAATGTAATAATAAATGTAAAATATATCATTTGAAATAATATAATAATAAGAGAAGTATAATTAGAAAATTCAATTATTCAAAAATAAAGAAATTTACAACAACGTTATTTTTCAGGAGGTTTACAAGTGTCAGGAAATCCTCTCGAATGCGATTGTGAGATAGCTTGGCTCAGCTTATGGTTGCGAAGATGGCTTCGAGAATCTCGACAAATCCACACTGCTTCGCAATCGGATGCTCGACAATTAAGAACAATTGCTGGAAGAGCTGTTTGTACCGAAACCACCCCATCTTATTCCTCTGATAAAGTTCTGTTAACTTTAGGAACTCCTCACACTGCCTGTCAAGCCTCTGCCCTTAGCTCTGGTAATTATGAGAGATTGGCCACTACCTGGTTAGCCATTGTGGACATTATTCTCCTAACAATAGTGGCTTATTAAATTGTTTATTTTGTAATGAAATTAAGAGATGATTATTATGGTTTTATTACCTTTTGAATATTTTTTATTTTAATATAAACACTATATAGGAATTGATCTTTTTATAAGAATTAAAATATAATTTTAAATTCAAATTTTGAGCGAATGAAAGAAAGAAAGAAAATGTGTGATGTAAAAGAATTATATTTGACAATGATATTTTTTAAAATAGAATACCTATTTTATTTTTTAAAATATTTTGATATTATTATTCTTTATATATTATTATAATTATTTTATTAGTATTGAAAATAGTATAGAAAGTATTGCTTTTTTATTTTCTTTTCTTATAACATCATGATATCATTTCTTATAACATCTTATAACATCATGTTATGTCAAATTATGTTACTTTTTTTATTTTTTATAAAGAATTTATCAAGATATCAATACATTAGAATA
Organism: Apis laboriosa; assembly: GCF_014066325.1. Lineage (NCBI taxonomy): Eukaryota > Metazoa > Arthropoda > Insecta > Hymenoptera > Apidae > Apis > Apis laboriosa. The sequence goes on from NW_025223092.1 coordinate 2,628,148, forward strand.
TGTAAGTATACATATTAAATTTTAATACAGATTGAAATAAGCATTGATTCTCATAATAATTTATACAAATTTCCATTATGCAATTTAAAGACTGATATAAAGTAGAAAAGCAATATGATTTCTTCGTTGTATTCAATTATATACTGAATTGTTATTGTTATTATTATTGTAATTATTTTAATTTAATTTAATATAGAAACATTAATAAGAAAACATAATAACATATGCGCACAAATAATGTTATCTTCATGAATGACAAGTTTAATATAGTACATATAGTATACATTAGTTGTTCAACATGTTACTATAAAATTTGTTTAAAAAAATAAAGGATTTTTTATACTAAAATTAACTATAGTTAATTGTAATAATATGTTTCTATATGCAATTTTAATTTCAAAGCAAAACTTGTTTCAAATAAAATTTTAATTATTTTAAACATTACATTACATTATGAAGTATTTTTTTCAAAATATCAACATTTTCTTTTTTCAAAGAACTCTTAATCTTTACTGCATTTCTTAATTATTCAAATGATTTACATTAATTGTATAAATAATCATAATTTTATTCAAACATCCTATGTCTATCTAATTTCATAATTTAAATAAAAGGATTGTTTAAATATCTTACTACTTACAAAAATTGTAACCAACCATTTATTGTAATTTGTAACTAGTACAAACTGTAGTTTATAATACGTACAATTTACTTTCTTTCTTTATTAACAAGCGAGATATGAATTCTTTTCTTTTTTTTTTTAAGGAATTTTATTTATTTTTATTTACAAAACACAATATCTATCGCAGTAATTAAACACAGTGCACGATTTATACAAATGAAAAATGTAGACAGATAGAATCAGTGGAAAAAGGACTTTTGGGGAGAAGAAGAAATCCTTTTAAAGGAAAAGGAAGAAGAAGAAGAAGCTGTGGAATAAGAAGAAGAAATAAAAATTATTTCTCGGTAACAAAATTTCTCGTCGATTATGGATTATCGTGTTTTTCGACGAATTACAAATACTTTTTTTAATTAACTTTCACGCGTGTTTTTCTCATATTTTTACAACCGCAAAAAATTATTCTTAAATAGATGTAATTTTTGTCTCTTTCCATTCTTTTCTCTTTTCTCTTTCTTTTTTTTTTTTTTTTTTTCTTTTACACTGGTGGCGCTTGCGTGTGTTGCAAACACCCTTCCACATTTTCAGGCCAATCACAAACGTTCTCGTTGGGATTAAATACTAGATTCACAGGGCAAGGCATGTGATGTTTCCTTTCACCTTCACACATATAATACATGGTGCAATCGCTCTTGTCAGGATGATAAGATATATGATTGTCTTCCTCGTCACAGCTCACCTCGTTCGCTGGAACAATCGACATAACAGCTGATTGTCTTTTAAAATTTACGCTATTACCGAAATCGATTAAAATTTTGGAATCACATTTCCAGTTTCAGGTAGTCTTCTGTTGATTTTAATCCAAATTTAATCCATTGCTATATAAATATGAATATTAATTTATTATTTTTTAGTAATTTCATTATTTTAAACGAATAAATTTTAATCTGATAATAATTTTGAATAATCACTCAAAAGTAGAAAAAAAGTTTCAAGATTCGCGAACAGGAAGCATAAAAGAGAGCTTTTTTTTAAGAATTTTAAATTATTATATTATATATCATAATGATTTAAAAATCGAAATACTTACGATCTTTGGTGGTGTACCTTCCATTTCTCAAGTGACTCTCGTAAGGACCATCGTATTCTAATTTCACTTTATAATCTCGCAGCTCTTTCATCATAGCTTTGATCAATGGATACTTGCCAGCTCCACAAGTTCCTTTAAAATCGTCCATGTCCACCGACCAAATCATTATACCTCCAAAACCTTCTTCTTTAAGCCATTGCATCTAATATACATATATAATTTACAGATAAAATGATTAATAACGATTAATTAGAATCCTTTAATTCTTTATCTATATACAATGTACATAGATAGATAATATTATAATTTCTTCCATTCGTTATTTGCATGATATATAAAAATGTTTCTCTCACCTTATTTATAAGGCTTCTCTCGTCATCGAAACCGACCCACTGATCATCCCTATACGCGAAAGGTACTTGTTGCTCACTATCCCAGACTAGAGTAGTGTTATCCTCGTTCAAAAAGCTGCAAATCTATACGCTCGTTGAGTATCTTGATTAACGAGATACAAGAAGTTATGATAAGAGTCTGTAGTACCTCGTAGTACGAGAGGAATCCAGATTCATTAGTGAAATTACCAGATGTTCCTCCACCCGAAGCAGGCGCCCCAATGTCAAATTTCTCTTTGTCCACCAATGTGAACGATCTGCCATATGTTGGCATACCGATCATTAATTTCTCTTTTGGAGCACCTTGCTTCACCCATTCCCTTGCGCTGTAATCCTACAATTTTTTTTTTTTAATTTAATTTTTGATAATAAATAATTGTGTATTATTAATAAATTATTAATAAACCAGGAGTATTTACACATGATGTAATTAAAACATACGATGGATCTAAATGTTTGGCAATTTTTATTACTTACCACCGTCAATTTCTTTTGATAACTCGTTGCACTTTCCAAGGGAAACAGAGGACTATTGTGACCCACTTGCCTCTCCCATTGACCATGAAAATCGTACGTCATCACGTTTATAAAGTCCAGATATTTGGATATTTCTGGTACATCGTATCTAGAAGAAGAAAGAAGGAGGAAAAAATACATAATTAAGAATAAAATTGAATTTAAATGTGAATTTGATGAACAAAAAATTCACCCCGCAGCAATAGCCTCGAAACTAGCTGGCACCGCGGCCGATAAAATTAATTTCGGTTGTCCAGAACTGTTCGCTTCCCCTTCGAAAGCGAGTCGAAGTTCCTTCAAAAGGTTCACATAGGCAGCTCGATCGTCACCACCCCTGATACGTTAGATTTTTATAAAAAAGAAAAAAAAAAAGAAAAATTAAATTAAAAAATAAAATTATTAATAAAATATTATATAATATTATTATATAAATATTATTATATAATATGTATATTATATAAATATTATATAAATATTATTAATAATTAATAAAATAAAATTAATTCAAAAAGTGAAAGAATTACTTTATTTACCGTGGATATTCCCAATCGACATCCAAACCATCAAATTTGTATTCCCTGAGGAATTCGATGGCCTCGTAAACGAATTGATTCATACGGAAAGTATTACTGGTCAATTCTCTGAATGGGGTCGATCCGAAAGCCCAGCCACCAATCGCCAATAATATCTGAAAAAAATCATTATTTCTGCGATGATTTGTAATTGAAATTGAAAACCAAACAGTAATGATTATATATGTTAATAACAATTTGATTAATAATTGATGATTCTTTAACATTTTTTTAAACGTGTTTTACTAAGATTTAACAAATCGAATCGTACCTTGAGATCAGGATTTTTGTTGCGCAAAGTCATCAGTCGCTCGTACATCTCCCCATCCTTTTCATTCTCTTCTGCCAGCAAGTAATTCTTCAACGTTGCGAAGGAATAGACTATGTGGGTGCAGAGAGTCGGATCAATGTCCTCTGGTACAAATTTTCCAGTTCCAGGTCGTTTGTGCGACCAATTCGTCATATAGCACATGGATTGGGCTGGTCTTTCTGTCATATATTAATTAAACAAAGTAATATAATAATAAAATAAGTAATATAATATAAAAATAAAATAAAGTAACATAATAATATAAAATTAATAAAATTAATTTAAAAATTATTAATTTTATTAATTAAAAATTAATAAAATTTCGTTCCAAAGACTTACTTCTTAATTCTTTTTTTAAAAATTTCACAAAAAATCGAGAAACAAAAAAACTTTTCAACAATTTTTTAAAATAATTTAAATAATATTTTTTACACAATTTCAATCGCAAAAAAGGATCATTATAATTTAAAAAACAAGATTTTACCATTGGTAGGAAGATTAATGACGAGTTGAGTTGTTTGCTTTTGATGTTTCTTCGCCTTGTTGATCACATCTGAGACCAATATCTTGTAAGGTTCCGGTTTCTTCAAGATGGTCTCAGACACGGTACTAGCGACTGCACTCCAATCAACGTCCTTGGCGTTCGGTCCTCTCGAAATTCCAAGCAATTCCTCTCTCATTGCACCGATTAAGGGGTACTTGACGTTTCCACCACACACGGTGCCGTTGAAGTCGTCCATATCAACCGTCCACACCATAGCACCGCCGTAACCCTTGCTCTTTAACCAATCCATCTTGAGTCGAATAGATTTCTCGTCGTCGAAGCCCACCCATTGATCATTTTGCACCATGTATGGCACTTTCATCTCATCGTCCCAGATGTAGGCTGCACCGTTTTGCAACATCTCGCAGATCTGTAGAAAATAAAAGAAAAAAATAATTTTAATAATTTTTCAATGAATTTTTCATTTGGTGTAAAAAGAATCTTCATTTTATTCATGTACAATGAAGTCATTATTATTTTAAATCATAGAAAATTTGTTTTATAGAAATTTCTGAATATAGAATCATATTGATTGATTTTTTAAAAATTTTTTCTATTCTAATGATTATTTGATAATGCTGAAAACAAATAAAAAGAATATCTTCTAATTTAATTTCTTAATAAATAATGAAATATTCTCCTATTAATAAAAATGAGATTTATAATTGCACAAGTTCATTTGCACGAATGAATCATTTGAGTCAAACAATTTCATTAATATTCACTTTTCAAGAAAAAAAAAAAAAAAGAAGAATTCTTACATCATCTAGATTTTCACTTTCCTCGTTTAAATTTCAACATCTCTTTGCTCAAATATTAATCAAACTTTAAAATTATTTAAAAAAAAAAACAATCCCATATATTTACATTTCTTCCCACAATCACCATTGACAATCTAATCCAACGCTCGTCTACCCTTCCCACTTAAAACCATCCAAGAGGAGTCAGCAAACAAATTGCTTATCCACCATCGAACCGTGATTACCACACAGCCGCAAGAAACTAAGAAGACCGTCTAATCGAACGATCTCCTCGAACGAGGCGTCCAATTTGAATTTACATTTACGATCGTCCCGAGTTATAATAATAATAAAAACGGTTAATCAGAATGAAGGAGGCAAAGAAAAAAAGAAGGAGAAGAAGTTTATACCTCGTAATAGGCAAGAAAGCCGGATTCCTTGGTGTATTCGCCGGCCTTTCCACCACCGCTCGCAGCTGCATGAACACGGAAATTGGAAAGATTTGAGAGAGTGAAGGAACGGCCGTAAGTCGGCATGCCGATGATCAGTTTCTCTTTGGGAGCCCCAAGTCGGACCCACATCGATGCAGCGTTGTCCACGCTTAATTGTTTCTGCCATTCCGAGTCCAACGATGAGGCGTAGAGGGGCGCATTGTGACCCGTCTCTCGTTCCCATTTCCCATGGAAATCGTACGCCATAAGGTTGATGAAGTCCAGATAACTGGATATATTTGTTTCTATTTTATCTGTGTTTCTCTATATCTTATAGTCTTCTTTTTATATCTATGTTTTTGTATCTTTTGAATAAAAATCTTACAATATTTGATTTATTAGCAAGGTGAAATTTTTTATACATGCACGAAGAGTATGTTATTTTTATATATGTTTATCAGCTTTTCTACGCTTCATTTTCGATTATTATTTGTAAATAATTTAAGAAATATCGATAAAAATAAATCGTTCGAGAAGGATGTATGGCCTAAATTTGAGTAAGAATAATTACGAATTCGAATAAAAATTTGTTAGATTTGTTCACCTTGCAACTGCTGGTACATCGTAACCACTCTTAACGTTGTCAGGACCAACCGGGACAGCAGCTGTTAAAAGAAGCCTCGGCATCTTCTTCTCTTGAGCTTCCGCTTCGAACGCTTCTCGAAGCTCTGGAAATATAAATAATTAAAAACGTAAAAACTATATATCAATCTAGGTAAGATGATTAATTGATTAATAAAATTTTGTGATTACAAAATTATTATTTCATAAATATAAATACCTTTCAACAAAAGAACGTAATTCTTCTTGTCATCTCCCCCCTTTGGATATTCCCAATCGATGTCAAGACCATCAAAATTTCGATCTCGAAGATACGAAATAGCACTGTAGATGAAGGTTTGCCTCGCGTATCTTGTCGCGGACACGTCTTTGAATTTTTGAGTGCCAAACGACCAACCACCTGATTCAAATTGCTAATCACACTATTTTCTCTCAAAAATCTTGATACGAATATTCAAAAATGATCACAGGAATGATCCGTTCAATTATTTTCGATACATCTTTTAAAATTCCTTACCGATCGCGAGCAACACTTTCAAAGAGGGATTGGCTTTCTTTAGATTAACCACCCGTTCGTACAATCCGATCTTTCCATCTTTCGTCTCGTCGTTCGATTCGAAGCTGGTCAGTTTATTTTTCTTCAACCAACCGAATGCGAACACGATGTGCGTACACAGATCTGGTTGTATGTCTTCTGGCATGAATTTTCCAATTTTCGTGCGATATTGGGACCAGTTTGTATAGTAACATACAAGCTGCGCAGATCGAAATTGCATTATGATTATATTCTGTCGTCTTTCGTTCTTTTTTTCTTTATAATATGTTTGATAATCATAAATGTATTGTAAGTAAAAGTATATATTTTTAAATTAAATTTTTCTTTGTATATAATTGATTAGAAAGATTAAAACAATTTGTATTTAATTTGAACGAATATTATAGTATCAGAAAATAAATAAATTAAAAAAAATTTAGCTATGTATTTAAATTATATTATATTCAATTCGAAATAAAAATAAAAATTCCTGATTAAGTATAAAATATAAATTTTATAACAGTTATAAAATTTTTTATTCGTATGTTGCACGTGACGATGATTATCATAATTACCTTGTAGTCCTCCGATTTATCGGTCTGAATTTCATTCTTCTTGCTTTTATTGCCGATACGATTTCGTGTGACCTTGAATCTGTTCACACTGGCCGAGACTTCCTGATCGTTCGAGATCGATGGGGCGGCGGTTGCTGGTCTGCGAAATCTTTTTCTTGTACCTGTTTCAGTCATTATTTCCATTGCAAATTGCATATTGATTTTTTTTTTTTTTTATTTTTCAAAATGAGTATTCTCAAAATCATTCTAAAAATCTTATCTATCATCCTATCTTTCTTTGAGATATTACTTTGGAAAAATCTGAAATACTTATTGGAAAATGATAAAGTTTCATAAATATATCAAAATTAATATAAATTGCATAATTATTATAACAATTATGTATTATTATCTAATTTATAGAATCATAAAAGTATCTTTTTATCATTAATCCATTATTAAAATTAAATATTGTGAACAAAATTTTTCTTCTTCTTCTTCTTCTTCTTCTTCTTTAATAAAATCCAATAATTTAATACAATTGAAAAAAATAACGGTTCAAATACTTTAAATATCAATATTTTATTCAAAACCGCGAGACAAACAAATGTTAAGAAATAGAAAACAAGAAATAGAAAATAAGAAAAGAAAAAAAAAAATATAATTATTATTGGAAAGTCAAGTGATTACCTTCTGCATCATGGAGAGTTCCGAGAAGCACGATCAAGCAGACGAGCAACAGCCAACAAGTCGTTCTGCTAGTCGACACCTGAAAAGAAAGTGAACGTGTTACTGATCCGTGGAACCTGTCGCTGTTATTACGTCTGTACAGTTGACCGGGAAGTGGAGGGCAAAATATTGAAATATTTTCATGGATCTCGATCACCGCCAAGTCCATTCAATTACCTATCACGGTGGCCATTTTCTACTTTGTATCCGTTCAGGTCGATAAACTGGTAAAAATGCGGTCACCCTCGAGGAAACGTTCGGATTTATATACGCATGTTCAATTCACCTGACCTAATTGCAATTTTTATACTTTTTTTTATACTTTGTTTTTTTGCAAAAAAGGTTGAGTAAAGTTTAGATTGTAATAGATTTAATTATCGTTGCGTAGCATATAGTTTGGTCTCTGTGTTTGTTGTTGTGATAAATTATTACTCGTATTATTCACAATTCAAAAAAATGCGATAATTTCGATGCATGGAAAATTTATTCTGGAATAATATTTTTTTTTTTTTTTCTTATTTTGAGAGATTGGATTTTGAATATACGGCTGTATATATTATATTTTAATAAGATGAAAATTTTAATATATACGAATATAGTTAAGGTATAATAAAAATCTTTGAAATTGCTGTTATTTTGAATTGCAAAAAATTGCATCAAGTTATTGCATTTTTATTTTAAATTATAAATACAACTTTCTTTCTTTAGAATTATTTTTATATTTATATTTGAAGAAAGGAATGGAACGATGAAATGTTAGTCACGACAAATTTCATTACAAAAACCAGAGAAAGTTATTTGCGGTTTCTACGATCAATTACCAAGATCTTTGACCATACTCGATTGAAAATTGAGAATCGTAAAGTTCCCTGTTCGAAACCAAAATGAATATAATAGTTTTCGTGGGAAACGAGAGGGTGTTCTATTCTAATTAAGAAAGATTCTATAGAAAGTTTTGTCTTATTATTGATAATAGTTAAATCATCGTCGTTTAATTTTCTGATGAGAAAATTTTACTCCACGAAGCAAGAGAATTTCTTCTATTGTGTTTTATGAACTAGTGATTACATTTTCGATACGAAATATCTGGTAAAAACTTCCGGAATGTTTTCGAAATAATGATTGTTTGATGTATCGAGTTATTTTTGATGTATCGAGTTATTTAGAAATATAGATATTTAAAATATAAAATGAAGAAACAACAATATATGTAATAATGCATTCTTTCTTAAAGAAAGAAAATATCCATAGAATATTATTTATATTATATAATTTTATATTATCATAAAATTTTTTATAATATATTATATATTTTATATTAATTCCTTAGTACATTTTATTTTATACTAAATATTAATAAATTCATTAATTTTCAATTGTCTTCAAAAGATTTCTGAAAATTCATTCAATAGAGCAATTTTAACGAAAAATGAAAATCTGTTTCATGAATTAAAATTACAAAAAGTAATTTTTGTAATCACCTAAAAATATGTATGCAAATCAAAGAAAGTATCACAATTAATCTATTCGAGTATTAAAGATAAATTAGAATTGGAATCAAATAAATTTTACACTCGACAATCTTTGAATGCAATGAATGCAATTGTAAATCATCGTGGGTGAAGTAGACACGTGTAAAGGTTAAATTTATACTTAAGTTTCTATGCTAGAGTATTTGTACATAATGTAAATGAATAACAAAATGATGATATCTTCAATTATACCTATTTTTTATTTAATTGATATGAATTCCATTCACATAGAATTAAAGAAGTGATAAATTGATCTGACAATAAATCGCATGTATTTTGATACTTTCACGATTCTTAAAGAAAGTGGAAGTTGAATAAAGCATATCATTTGAAAGAAAGTTGGAATAATCATAGTATTATATTCGCATTCAAGAATATTAAGTTATATCTGTTTTTTTATCGAAGAGAGAATTCGATTTTAATATGATCAAAAATTACCATAATCACCAATAAGAACATTTAACAAATAGTTGAATAAATATATACAGATCAGTGAGTATAATTATATTGTCTATAATCATACTTATTATTAAATGTATCATATAATTAATTTTGTTTAAAAAGAAAAATGAATGCTTGCGGTGTAATATTATGTACACATAAAAATGGAATAATAATAATGATAACAATACGGGTAATTGGTAAATTGAACATAAGATAGAAAATGGCAAAGTAAAAAAAAGAAAAAAAGAAAATTAAAAAAATAAGAGTTGTAGATTATATATTTTATATAATACATAACAATCACGACATATTATATATTATTATAATAAATTAACAAAAAAACATTTGAACGTTCAGATAAAAGTAGTTTCTCCATTTCTAAACATTCGTAATGAAAATATTGTAATAAAGCAGCCAATAAGCATACTTATTATATTTCAAGAATACCCAGTACGTGACAAGAAAGTATATAATAAAATAATGGAAATGATAAGGATGCGCTTTCTTCACTGATTCGAAAACAAAGGATAAAACTTCGTTCAACGAAAGTTTACTTATCTGATTCGAGAGTGCAAAGTAATTCCTCTTGACAGTGCAAAGTACTGTCGCGCAACGCGGATAAATATGCAAAGGCATGCGAGTAGAAGAGAGTGCGATGCGACCAATAGAGAGGGAGATTTCTATGCTAGCGCTTTTAGAATTGCTCCTTTTACCACAGTGCACGACTTCTCGTGTTATGTAGTCAGTCAAGTATCCGTGACTAGATAGGACAATAATTTTCAACGTTCACCTTACCAGTTTCACGTTCGTTCGGGTTTCGTGGCTTTTTAGAGGCACGATAATCGTCTCGATTTCAAGTTAGAATTACCGACTCCTGCTCCTTCTAAGGGGGGATATATTGTACATTTTTATATCAAAGAAATGATGCTGAAATTTTCGTGACTATATAATCATATTCGAGAAACTTATGTTAATAGTATTTATATATTTTTTTAATAATTCATTTTATTATTTATAATTTTCTTTGAGCATGCAATTATTAAGTTAAAATAACATCCAATTCAGAATAAATATAAATATAATGATTTATTATTATATGCTTATATTAATAAATGTAATTAACTTTGTATAATTTTCCTTTTTCAATTGTCTAATGATTAGTTTAAAACATGAAGAAATTATGGAGATTTTCTATTATTTTTTTTTATATTTCTTGGCAAGTTATTTCCTCTTAGATTATTTTTCAAATTGCTGCGAATATAACAAAGGAGTGTCGTTAATAATCGAAGAGAGTTCGTATAAAAAATGACTCTTGCCGATATAATTAACCAAGCGATTTAAATCACTTAAAACAATAACAAAAGTGAAATCATTGGAATGAAATCTTTCCTAAAAAAAATATATATATATATATATGTATATAGAAAGTAAAAAAATTACAAGAAAAAAGCAACGATTAGAACGAATATAGAGCAAATTAGGAAATTTCATAAGGCAACGCGATTTACGTAACACGATAGGGGAAGAGAAGAAAGCCGCAAAAGCGGTGAAGAAACAAGACAAAAGGAAAAGAGGGAACGACGCGTATCGTGGTCGATATCGATCGACTGTATAATCGAGGGAATAATTACGTTCTCCCCTTAATAGGCGATCTTGAGGATCGATTTCTCTCGTCGTCGTGGGGAATCGACGATCGAACGAACATTGCGTCGCGATCCGACGTTGATTCTCGGCTTTCGAAAATCTGTAACGTCGCGGACATCGGTGAAATTTTCACGGATGGTCGATCCCGACTGGTCAGCCGACTGTGACACGAGGAACCGATTTTCTTTCTCTTTTGTGATTTCGCTAATTATCTCGATACTTATGAATTTCGTTACTTATTATTGTAATCTTTATATCTGTACGCATATTAATTAACTGGAGTTTCAAGCGTATTTTATTTCGTATCGTGATAATTTTAAATAATTTAAATTAATTTGATACGCGAATTTCCAAATTGTGGATCATTATTCCCGAAAGAATTCGCAAAGATTGTTGAAGAGAGTTATTCTTACTCGGTATTTATACACTTTAAGCTACTTTAGTGGGAAGGTAATCAAATGGAAATGATTTGTAGTATCGTGTCAAACGAGAAGAGATTATTAAAGATTCATTATGATCTTACGTTAGATATTTTACAATTGCTGCAATAGAATTTTAATTCATACGTATTTTATTATTAATTACAAGAAGGAAAATTATATACAAAAACATTTAGTAGTTCTTTCATATAATTATAAAATGATTGATATTAAGAAAAATCGAATGTAGAATCTGATAAAGATTCTTTTCACTATATTTTTTATTTATAATGTATTATCAAGGAATCGATTTTCTTCTTTTTTTTAATTTATTATTCCTCGTGTATAATATAAATATTTTTACGATAACATCGATCTGCAACAACTTCCAGAAACAATTGACTGCTTTATATATCCTGGATGCCGATGTAGATCTTTTTATCTTTTCAATGGTTTCGATACATTGAAATTCTACACGTGGCTATTAAATAAGTAATAATATCAAGAATCATTTTTATTCATATATTACGATTTCATTATTTTCCCATTAAAAAAATTACACGAAAAAATACAAATACTGTTTCTTACTTGAAATTTTAAATATAATTAAATAATCTTTCAATGTGGTATATTTACAATTATATAAGATATTTATCTTAATGAATCACTCTTCAGATAAACTTTTCAGATATAAATCTGCCAAGAAATTGTTGACGACAAACTGGTAATGATAAAAACTTGTTGCAAAGATTTTATGCAACAAAAACTCAAGGTCCTCTTTATAGATCCTCTTTATAGATCCTCTTGATATTAAAGTTAACGCGTTAACGCGATTATAAGAATACGAAAGTACATTAAACTCTGGTGCAATCAAAATTTAATCATACAAACAAGATCTAACCATGCTAATGCAGAAGTGTGTCATATTTCTCGAAGCGATATTGTTCGATTATTACCGTGCACAAGTGAAACAACGGGGAAATAAGCGAACAGCGTGACGAGTAATACGTGAGGAAGGAAAGGAACGAAACGCGTAAAATGTGATTTTTCTCGTCGATTAATTTATTTGTCGATGCGTGAAAAATCATGGTGACTACGTAACGGCATTCATAAGTATCAAACGCTCCTATAGGTTTAAACTGAGCGAAGATGGTAGTTAAATGCGGGGAAAAAACTCGTTTTTTCTCGTTATTTTTAAAAAAAAAAAATTAATTTTCACTTTCACTTTCAATTTTATATTAGATTTTCACAAAGGTTTCTTTTAATATTTTTTTTTTTTTTAATCATATTTTCTTCTGTAGTATTTTTTCAGAACTTTTATAATTTTGTTTTTTTCAGAATAATTATTAATAATGATATTTTATTATTAATACGTATGGAATATATTCTAATGTCAGAATTCCTTTTCACTATATTTCACTATGGAACTTTCACTATTCCATTTTTCCTGATAATTACTTTGACTCGAGTTTGTAAAATACTCAAAATGACTTTTAATTCCATTTTAAAAAATTTTAATTCCTTTCACGTGTATTTTTCACGCAGAAATCACACATGCGAACAACAAAGAGAAACGGATTGATAATTTAAAATGCTATTTTTGGATTCGAAACTTGTAAAGGAAAGATTTCTTTTTTTTTTTTTTTTTTTTTTTGAATATGAAAGATGAAAAATCGGATTTTGGTCACGAACTGCCGCTTTCCATGCTATTGTGCGGCCCCCAGGAGAAAAGTAGCATAATGTACCGTGAGAGATCGCGTTTAGCTTTCTTCCTCACCGTGTCCCGCATTCTTCGTTACGTTTACCCTTTTCACCTCCTTTCTTGCTCCCGTTTCGTTTCATTTCGTTTCGTGGAAACTTTGTGAATGGTTAGCCGCGAAACCGTGACGAGAAATACAACTATCATATCCGGTTTAACGTTGAAATTTTGTATCCGGATGAATTATAATATATCACGAGAACTCGTGTCAGTCTTTCTAAACGAAGTTTCTTTCCTTTCTTTTTCTTATTATTATTATTTCTTGAATTAATCACGTACACGAAGTGTTACGAAGGACGTGGCATATGCATACGTGGAGCTCGATTTCTTCATATCCCGTAACACGAAGAAAATTTTTCATATATTAAAAAAATGGTTTCGGTCTAGTAATCTCTTTCAATTGGTATGGATAGAGAAAAAAAAATCTATAATTTATAAACTGAAAGTACAAATTAGCAAACTATTGAAACTATTAAATAAATCTATTGTTATTGTATTAAATGTATATTTCTGTAAACTGTACAATTTTTATAAGTGACATAATTTTGTTTAAATGTTCACAGTTGATGCTTATGAATCTATCAATATGTAAATTTTTACTTTATGTTAAATATCCTTAAGAGTCTCAAGATGAAATTGAACAAAGTGTAATATTGAAAATAATCACTTGAATAATGGAATATTCAGATACACGAAGAAATAATCGAATAATGAGATTTTATATTAAAGAGCTATAGGTTTATTACAAGCGAGGTTGTGACCCCTATTACCGCCATTTCCAAAGCATCTTCACGTTCTGTGTTCGAAGGACACAGATTATTGTAATACCATCTCGAAACATCTCTACATTGTACTTAATATTGCAAAGCAATTTGTGAAATATCATATAATGGGTGTGCTCCGATTGACTCTCGAAGGTTTCTCTACTTTGGAATGTAAATTAAAATGATCATTTCAAGGTGCTTGGCAAATTGTTCTTTAAAATCCTTATATATAAATCAATCGTATATTGCAATTTATAAAAATATAGGAAATTAATTTTTAAATATACGTTACATTATTATTTCAAATATATTTTTCTCGCTCAAGATTGGAAAGAAAACATTTTTTAAAGTATCATCTCTCATTGGTCAGCAAATAACACATTTCCGGTGCGCATATATACAAATCGACTTGTCTTCCTCCCCTCTATCTAACTCGCACATTCCAACACTATTCGCGCGCTTATGTTTACACGATTTGCAAGAATCTCGAGAACCTTGTGCTTTTTCCATTGTAGAATTGTCTTTGTCCTCTTTACATGACTGGATTCTTCTTTTTTATCATTGTCAGTTTCGCTTCGTCGTCTTGGGCAAATAATATTCGCCATCCTTATTTCGATAAAAGACGAAAATCAAGTTGCTTATGTGTGAGAGGATTGAATTGAAAGATTAGAAAAGTTTGTTGAACATATTTTTTGTAATTATAATTGTAATTTTAAAAATAAATTGTAATTATATTGCTAATTATATAACGAATTATATGAAATATTCAACAAACTTCTAATCTTCTCCCAATTATATCTATAATGTAAGTACTATTATATAAATAATAATAATATTATTATTATTGTTATATAAGTTTTCTGTAAATAAATTCAATTATACAATGAATTATATCATTGATGAAATCAACTTTTAATACATATTTATTTGAACTCTTATAGTATTACTTTTATCTTATAGTAAACTCTATTTCGTCATGTTTTCTATAATGTAAAACAATAATTATAGATATTTAAAATTATGATATATCATTTTATTAAAATTATTAATTCTAAATTTTTCATATAAAGAGAAAATTATGATCAAATTTAATTAAATTGATTAATTAAATGTTATTTTTGACATATTTTTATGATCAATATGGTTATTTTAATCAACTAATCAAATTGTTTACTTTATACGATGATAAACAAAAATATCTAATTAGATTGCTTTATCCATTTATGATTTTCAGATTAAAATTTTATGGAAACCCAAGAACGATCCTATTAAATATGATTGCTATAAAATATGATTGCCATTCATGTTTTAATGTGATCATAATACAGATTACTGTCACATAATAATTGATGAAAATCTTTAATTGTAAATAAATAAAAAACAATTTAATCTAAAATAAACTTATTAATTCATGTCTACTAACTTTTTCGTTATTTGTATTATTCATTTAATTTAATACAATTTAATTTAATACGGTTTAATTTCACGAACGTTAATTATATATACATATTATTTCTTCTTTATTTCTTTTTAATTACTATAAGAATGTAAAATATACTAAGTATACTAATATTTATTAATATTTATTAGTATACTTATAAGTGATAAACAACTTTTCAACTTTCACGATAGAAAATTCGTTTTTATTGTCTACTAAATTGAATAAGAATATTTTTAATTGTCATTTTTATAAATTTTATGTTATTATATCCTATTCGATAAATAACTAATATTATAATAATCATATAATAATCAGTTTTTGAAATTCACAAGTGAGTGTCAAAAATATACATTTTTGATATCTAAATAATAATTACTCTATTAAATATTTTTAAACATTTTTTACAGAATCAAATCAAAATAATAGTGAACGTCTATACATTCATTCATAAAAATAAGACATTTCCATTTGATCAAAGACTTTTGAACGATACTGTACGTTCGTATAATCAGATAGCAAGAGCGGTACATGCTCGAAGAAAGGAACTCAACTTGTTCCTCGTGTCACGATTAATTGAGAATCAGGAAATGGAACCAAACATAGTAGATAAACGGTGACAACAATGAAAAAAAAAAAAAAAGAAAGAAAAGAAAAAGATAAGGAAGGAAATATGGTGAAAAACATGGCACGATGGTTATTTCCTAGATTTTATATAAATCAACGTGAGAGAATTTCTTCTCGATTGAAACCGCAAACGAGCCAAAAGCGTCGAGCACGATCTACAACGAGGCGAAGAATAATAGAAGGCTCGAGATTGCTTTCACCTGATTCCAGGTTAAGCGTTAATTGTACCGGTTAATAAAATTCGCAGTGTTATTTTAAAAGTGCTGAGCTCGTATTCGAAATTCAAATTTCGGTGAAAGTAAGAAGACACGACAGCGGAAATGGCCGCTAATTGACTTTTTATGAATTGATGATAAAAATCGAGTGATTAGGATAATTGATGGATAGGATAATTGGTGGATTTTTAATTCTTTTCATTTTTGAGCTGATTCTTTTTTTTATTCATATTTTAATTATCTTTTTTCGTGATCAAATTTAGCTATTATACGTCAAATATAATATTAATTGTCTTAACAAAAATTTAAGAATTCTATTATCAATTTAAAAATGATTCACATAATATATATCAACTCAATTATTTTCATTATAAATAAATTGATCAACATTTTCATTATAAAATAATTAATAAAATTCGAAAGACTTTCAAGTTAATAAAATAATAAAATAATAATTTTTTTTTTTAGTAAATTTTCAAATAAGATCATCGTGATATTTTATACAAAAATAAATTATTGTAAAAAAAGAACGTATGAGAATTTTTCTTAAAATATAAATAAATTTCAAATTTAAACAAAATATAAAATTCAAATAGATAATATTTTTTATTATTATCTGAAAATATTATCTTTCATGTAAAGCTAAAAGTATATTTTCAATTATCAATTAGCAATGAAATTTGTGCACCCTGTTTCCACGAAAAAATATACAATGTATATAAGTATTCGTATAATCGAAGTTTAATGAACGAAATTAAACGTTTTCACGCATTTCGCAAATTAACATCGTCCCATCTAATAAAGAGCAACAATTAATTTACCGCATTGATAGACGAGATACACAAATCGTAATATAAATTGGTCAGGAGGATGAATCATTTGCAACGTTTTGCAACAGCAACTTGGTATACATATGCAGATCGCATTAATTACAGAGAACATCGACCTTCGTGGTGTTAAAAGCTTTCACGAATACCGATCTTATTATACAATATTGACGTTGTGTACTGCATCAAAAATGATATATATTCCACACGATATGACTTTATTTATTTATTTAATTTTTTTACAAATGCATTTATTAAAAGAACGAGAGAAAACCTTAGATAAATTGTTTTAATTTTGAACAGATCGATTCTTCAGACGAAAGAATATTTCAAGAATGAGAAAAAAAAATTAATACAATGTATCAAATAAATTTATATAGTTTCATTTTTTTCATTGATATTATTATTATGTTACATATAAAATTTGTTTTTCTTTAATCATTAATTGGAAAGCAGAGGAATTTATTTATATAATAAATTTCAAGTAATATTGATTTCTGTTCAATTTGAATTTTATACAGTGACGAAGAACTATGTGTGCGTATTAAAAATTACTTATCGATAAATAATTTGACATTAAACGATGGTCCACGGTCATTAAGCATCTTTTTGCTTATTTTAATGACCTTCAAGTTTGCCACATTCTTTCTTTTTGATCCTGTATAAAAGTACAGCCTGCAACGGGGTAATAAATAAATTCCCTATCTGAAATTTTTCACGTACTTTTAATATCATTAAACATTTAAGCAATGATATAATTCAGACGATTCGACGAAAAAGGAACACTTGTAACCACCATTTCAATGAAAAATATCATTCGTAATTGAACAGTCCAAGCCTTACTCACGTGTAAAAAGGGCATCTGAGAAATACACGTATCTGTTTTATTTTAAAACTGTGGCGCAGAAGAAGAGAGAAATCGTATTTTAATTCATTTAATTTATTTTAATTTACTTTACTTTATGAGGGGGATAACGCTATGGACAGATATAAATGGAGAAGTCAGTGAAGGAGTATAAAAGAATATTTTCCAATAACGATATACCATGTAAGAAACTATAAATAATTATTTTTACATTTACATTATAATGAATTTCGTTATAAATTTTCCTAATGTATTTTAACAAGAATGTTATATATTTATATTTTCCTTTTTTGCAGGAACTTTCAATTTTTTACATGTTACGATATTAATATTTCGAATATTAAAAAAATTATTTAAATTTAATGTAAGATATAAAAGTATATTTAGTATTTATTTATATTTATAAATAATATAAGAAATCAATAAGTTTTTGTTCTTCCTTTTTAAATAAATAATAATCCATAAGTATCAAAACGTGTATTATTTTAAATAAATTAAGTTTTAAAAAAAATAATATTAATCTAAAAAGATAGGAAAATATTAAGCTATGCAATTCATATATTTGACAGTACTAACTCTCCTAAATTTTTACTTTACTTTGCCAAGCATCCTCGAAATTCTGATGAATTAAACTCTCTGAAATAAATCATAATAGTTGTACTCTCGAATGAACACGCATCACAATATAAAAAAAAAAGTTCAACGACCTCTTTCTACTATTAAATCTTAATATAAAAGAAAAGTTCTCCACTTTTAAATCCTAATATGCGAGAAAAATTCAACTATATCTACTTGTAAATCCTAATATAAGAGACAAACTCAACTACTAAATTCTACTTTCCCATCCTAAAGAAGAGAAAAATTCAATTTTATTTTTAAACTTCAATGTAAGAAAAAAAATTCTACTTTCCACTTTCAAACTCTAACATAAGAAAAAAATTTCAATACATATATTTACTTTTTCAAGACTAATATATTCCAAGATGCAATTCCAAAGTTATTATATATTTTTTTCTAATTGACATGAGACGCAAAGAATCTCATTCATACAAATATTATACAAAATTAATCTAATCTTTTCTTTAATTAAATCAAATTCATTCTTAAAAGAAAAATCCATTTCAAAGGAGGCAAAGATCGATCGTCAACTTTCGATCATCGATGTAGGTACAAATCGGTCAGCAGGGGGGGTCTGGGAATGAAGAATCGAGAAATTCGCGCGTGATTTCGCGTTTCTTGCGCGCACTTTTTCTTCGTAAACGCTTGTATTGAAGCGAGGCCACGAAAGTCGGTCATTGCCTTCTTTATCGTTACACAAGTAAGAAAGACGGACCACGAGGCGCATGGAGATCGAACTTCTTTTTTCGAAAACACCATGTTTCTCGAAAAGATATTGGGGAAGATGGATGAGGATGAATTATATATTACGTTCAATTGTTAGAATCTTCCCTCGTTTTGTTACGTTACGCCACGTAATATTAATTATATTTCATATATAATGAAGAATTATGTAAATTTTACGTAAGATGTTGTTCAACTGTTGGGAAATATGGTAGAATCTCGATTAACTGGTTCAACTGGGAGACATTTAACCAGAATAGGGATCTTACATTATTAAACGGAAAAAAATTTATGATAGATAGGAAACGTAGGTATGATACGACGAATTAATTCATTCGAGAATTATGTACATGTCATATATATATATAAAACTCTTGCTTGTTGCAATACATTTTTAGATATACGTATTATGCATACGTATTTGAGGTATAAAATGTTTCAAACTCGTGTACTTTGCAATGGAATTACCATGTAATGAAATGATTTAAATAAAGAAAGTTTAATAAAAAGAAAAATTGGATATAAACAAAAATATAAGTTTTCAAGATTGGATATATTCTATTCGAAATAAAAACAACAAATTACAGATTGTGAAATGTTACGAATTACGAGGAGCCAATAATAAATTATTCTAATAAGGTTATTGATAATAATTTTGACGAGATTATATTGATAATAAGACAAATGAAATTTTACAAAGTTTACGTATATATGATTATTATATTCGACGAGATAGTATAAATTATAATTTATGACAAGTTTTGATTGATTATTGCGCAAAAATGTCTTAAATCTTGACACTGTAATAATGTAATATTGATTACTGGCTAATTGTTGAGAAAATAAAAACGTCATATGGTAAGCAATTAAGAGAATATTAATTATTATCCAACATATGTTGAAACAGTTTGAAACGATGCGTAACGAAAGAAAATGGGGACGATTCGTAGTTAAAGAAGTTTTCTCAATACCTATCGCGTAATCATAAACCAAATATTTCCATGATTAATGTAAACCTTAAGTTATATATAGTGAACACGAATATTATATCGAAATCTTAACTAACTAACATGCCGCAATCGAATATGAAAAATTGAATTACCCTATTGAAATTTTATTATGTTTATCCAAGACTTGCAATATGCAATTTTTATCTTTTTCTATATAATAAAATTAATAAAACAGTTGTATACACATATATTTTTTCGCAACTTTTCATCATTGGAACAAATAAGTAAAACGAAGAAAAAAATGCATCAGGAAGCTGAATAATAAATAAACACTACAATGATATTTATGTATATATTAAAGAAAAGTTGATAAAATTATAATTTCAACAACGAATTATTATTCAACATTCTTTTCTTTTTTTTTTAATTTCTCATCTAAATTATCACGATTTTTTGATAAATCAAAGATCTGCCAAATTCTCTATATCCATATCTCGTTCACACTCCTGTCCTGTCTCGTGTATCGAATCTTCGACTATTGAAATTCGAGGCGATTCGCGTATCGACTTTACAACATCTATTATTTCTAGATATAGGAATCTCCTATATAATAGTACGAATAATACCGCGAAAGGTAGATCCCACGTACAAACAAACGCACACTTTTACAATGCACACCAAAGAGGACGGGTGAAACTTACATAAGACGCGAGTTGCCGGACCTGTTGTCGGGTCGAAGCGAGTATATTTTAACCTGAAAACTTGGCCGACCTGCTAGCAAAGCAAAAACTCCACTCTGGTCTGTGCGAGCCAAGTTCTCTCTGTTCTGCGCCTACTTCGGTTCATTCGTCGCGAGAATTTCTTCTGAGCGGCATACCACGCCGCTTATCGATTCGTATCGTTTTCAGGCTACGCACGTTTGCGGACCGTTTTCACCCGACTTCCGCCGGAGGGCCACCGCTTATGAAACTTTCAGCAGTTTCCTGCCCGCTACGGGAAATCTATCGAGTATTCTTCGATTTCCTTTCCACGGATCTCTACTCCTTTCAGATGTATCACAAGTCTATACTCAATATATCATAATATTTGATGGAATTTTAATCGACAAGTGTATTTTTTCTAGTTATTTTTACCAATTTCTAGATGTTAGTTTTATAGATAGTTTTAATATTAAGGTCAGTTACATTACAGGTTTTCAGATTCTTAATGAAAGTGATGAAATTTTTAAAAAAAAGAAACTAATTTTTAGGTTAGGTGGATTCGTGGATTTTACGTTCGAGTAATTGGAATATATTAGAAATAATTATTAATTTTATTTCATTATTGATATATTTAAAAAGGTTTGCTCGTTTGAAATTTAAATCTGCATTGACTGGTGAAAAATAGCTAACATTTTTAAAGATACCGCTTTACGCACCACTTCTCTGTGTGGCTCAGATACCATACTACATTCCTTTCACCAAAGCATACAACTTTCAATGTATGTAACTTGAAAAGAATGCATTCGCGAATATCTGTGCGTTAAATAGAAAATAATATGATGATTTTTATATAAGGGCAAATTATTAGAATCTATTATGAAATCTACAAAACCAATTTTGATTCTGATTAATTTCAATAAGTGAAAATTAATTAATCAGTCTTGAAACAAAAAAAGAATATTACTTGATTTAAATTATTATTAGTATAATCTACGTATATGTATATCTAGATCTATAAATTAATTTAAAATAATACTATAAGCATAATTGGATCTAGTCTGAAACAAAGTTTCAGAAAATTACATACAAATTTACATCGAATCATATATAAATATACATTTACAATATTTCATTCGTATTCTACATTTATATTTATTGAAAGTTAAACGTTTATTTGTAAAAATATTTCATTTTTTAATCCGAACTATTTATTAACTTATTTTTAAGCCGATACAGCGAATACAAATAGTACATTTTTATTTTTTAATAAATCTATTTTATTTTTATATAATATTTTTATAATTATACGAAATATAATATATTTGGATCTAATTAATTAATAATTATTTTATTATATAATTTTATTTATTGTATCATTTTGTATATAATAATAATAATAATAATAGTTAAGAAAAGTTTATAGTATCGAAATAACAAAACTGATATAATTCACCATTCTTGAGATTGCATTAGAGATTGAATTCGTGATTCAGGCATGGTGACTCATCCCTGTAAAGTACGATTTATATCAAAGTGATATCTGTGACCGTATTGTTATCTTTACTTGTACTTTCTTTGCCATGTGATAAATACAAGTCTTCTTGCGATTTATAATCTTCGTAATAATACGTGTAATAGTATGAATCATATAACGAAAAACGATTTTTACTTCTTTCTTTATTTTCCTTCGTTAAAGTGTAATTTCCTTCCGTTAGAATAGTTCGTTCCTTTCTTGTTAACTATAATTTTCAAATTTTTATATCTCACTCTCCTGGTTTTACTTAGAAACTTAGTCATAAAATTGGAAAAGAAGAATTAGAAACATTAACTATGATTATTTTATAGTATTATCAAATTTAAGAAACTTTTTTAAGCATAGAAAATTAAAATTACTTATCCTTACTTGTTCAAGTACTAGAACTTATACAAATCTTTCGAATAAAATTGCATTAACTAATATTATATTACATTTTTATTTCACCTTAATTACCTAGTTGAATTCCGCTTGATTTTTCTCCGAGCGAAGAAAATAGAAAGACAATATCTGTCGTGAGAAGCCAATCACTTCGGAAAATATAAAAGGAAAAAAATAATTTTATCTTGTTCAAAAATTTCTTCAAAAATGATAAAATAGAACGATTAAATGCATCTATTAATATTACGAATTATTATTTTGAATAATTTAATTTGATTCAAATAAAATAATTTTGCATATCGATCGAAAAAAATCGATCTAAATTTTCATATTAACAATTAATTCATAATCTAATATTAATCTCATAAATTTCTTTTTTAATATTCATCATTGTTCTTGATCAAAATAATTAAGAAAAAAATTTGTTACTTTTAATTCAATAAATTTCACATATAATTATTTTTGCAATTTCGAATATTTTTAAAAATAATTGTATATATTATTTTTGCAATGCGATATAGCATTTGCTTTATAGAAAACGTCAACCGAGCAAAAGCGCGCGTGCAGTGCAACGTGCATGCATGTTTATCGCGCTTTTAAACGAGTGAATGCAACGAAGACGAAGAGGTGAACTCGCGTGCACGTTCCATAGAAATTCGATCGGATTCTAGCTGCTTTCTACCGAATTTTTTCCCGGCTACTTACAGCTTTTCGCGTGCTAGATATACGACGCGTCGTAAAAGCTCAACTACATCTTATAACTAGGACAATAAAAGAAAAATAAGTACAACAGTTGTAACTATTTATACTTTAGAAAGTTGAATATATATGTACATATTAAAGTGGATATATATGTGCATGTTTATTAAATCAATATACAAGGTGTTTCATTTATTTTGGATTCCTTAATATTTTAATATTCACTGTATTTAATTTATTTGACAAGATGCTAATCTCAAAGGATTGTTTAGATTTCACAATTTTATTGTTTGGAAGTTAATCATTTTATCTCGAGTTTAAGATTATTAATTATTTTTTTGTAATCGAGAATTTTGCAGCAAGAAATAAACAATTCCATTTGTAACAAATTTAAGGAAATTGAAAAAAATCATTTTCTTGCTAAGATTCTCAATTTATATAGTTATATTTTTTTTTTTTTTTT
>NW_025223092.1:2652410-2778372 GCF_014066325.1 Apis laboriosa
TTTTTTTTTTTTTTTTCTTTTATCGTAGCTGACAGAGAATGGATTTCAGACATCGATATTTGGTACGTTGACCTTCGAGCAACGTGACAAAATTTGGAATTCAACAAGAATTTTGGAACGTCTTTGATCTGAAACATCGATGCGAAAATGATTGAAGAAAGAAATTATTTTTAGCTATTTCTTTGAATATTTTTGATTAATGAATATTTCTACGATTTGTCCTCACGACAAAATATTTTATTGTAATCTCAAAAAGGAGAAGTTTCTGAAACTTTCTCAAACAGAATAGAATACAAACATCAAAAATTTTCATCATCTATTTTTGAAATATCTTGTATCCTGAAAAAATATTATCCAGAAAATAACTAAAAGTAGCTGATTTTCACCTGAATTCAAGTTCCTACTTTTCCATTTCAACATTTATTTTCACTCAATTTCACCTTTAAAAAGATTCTCCCATAAATAAAATTTTTCTTCACATACACGCATCATAATTCAAAAATAATTTATTTCACTTACTGTTTATTTTTATGAGTTGCTTTCTTATTTACTCGTAAAGGAAGACAAGCGTATGTTTGATTAGAAACTTTGTAATGGAAATATCGTTGTTACTTAATTAACCAGTGAAACTTGCAAAATGGCGAATTCAGAGAGGCCAAAATGTGAACGTGGCTGACCTGTGTCGCGAACCAGGCTGTCGCACCAGGTTTCACCAATCGGTGTCATTGAATGTAGAAACAACATTTCTCTTTTTCTTTACCGTTACGCGGCTAGTCACGATTAGCGATTGCCAGGGACATTCATTAATAATTCAGCGCAATACGTTGCATCCGAGGATGGCCACGAACGCTCGCCTGTTATTCGACCACGAAAGAAAACCTCTCAGCCCATGTTACTGTGACTAGTGATGTTACTTAACTACGACTATCGATTTTATACGCTTAGGTTTGCATCAAGTGCCGATCAACTCTTGGAAAGCCGTACCTGAATCCATTTTCATGCATATTCCTCTGTGCTAATGATAAAGATGACAACATAATAATATGTAATTTTCAAAGATTGGAATGATAATCAAGTGTTTTGTTTATTTAAAATTCTGAAGTTAATTGATATTAAATTGCAATACTGTATAATTACTCTAAACTCTATGCAATACGCTGTATTGCATAGATAATAAATTAAATATCAATGGAAGAGAAATAATCAATTAATAAGTGAAAAGACAAACCCAAGTACGATAGAAAGAAAATATTAATAGCATTAAAAATGATCGATCCAAAATTCCAAGAAAAAGTGATCAAAACAACACGGATTTCTATTTAATTAAACGCAATCGAAAATCACATATTTTCCTATTTGCATATCCTAACGTTACGAGCGTTAGAGACTCATTAAGCAAGCATTAAAAGCAAGCCGAATTTGCATTTGCCTCACAATAAAACAAAGCGTTCGTGTGAGAACAAGAAGAAAAAGAAAAAAGAAAGAAAGAAAGAAAATAAGCAGGAAAGAAACATTAGCAAATTCAATTCTTTGGAAGGAGGATACTGTGCCTGTTTCCTTCTCTTCGTTTCGTAGACTTCGTAAATCAAGATCGAGAGTTCACTCAGCCGATCGACGTTTTCACCATCGGCCTGGTGATTAATATCGCGGCTCTGGCCCCTCACGTTTTAACATCGAATTAAACCGTTACACGATCCCGGTTACAGGTGTTTCAACTGTGCTTCTCCGCGATTTCAAAAGGTTCTCTAGCCGAGAAAATGAAATTTATAATCTAGCCTGGCAAATGTCAACGTGGAAGGAACGGTTTGGAATCGTGGATCGAGGTGAATTACGATGGATGGAGGTCGGAACGATGAATCAAAGGCGACAGTTCTTCCACTGTTTTTAATTCTTTGACAGTATAATAAAACGATGAGAAATTGAGATAACTTGGAAAATTGTTATTAGTTTAAAATTCTTTCAGAGTCTGGGACTATGTATGGGGGGAAAAAAGTATATCTTTAGCTCTTTGTGACTAATCGATTTTAATTTTAGGGTTCATAGGGTAAACAGTTTTCTTTCGTTTTTGAAAAATTTTGTTGTTCGAACTTGAGAAAATTAAATTTCTTATGGAGGAAGTTATTATCAGGAAAAAATATTTTAGAATCTATAATTATCTCGAATCCTCATTAATAATTATAATTAAGTGTTAATAAAGTTTACAAAACCATTAAGAGCTTGTTTGAGTTTATCTATCGATAGATAAATACATAATGGAATATAATTTGATTTTAAAAATAAAAGATATCTCTTGAAAAAAAATAAGATATAATATTTGATATAATATTTTTGCATTCGAGATTTCAATTCTCAAAGTAGATTCTTTTTTTTGCATTAAATCTTATTTAATTAATTTTATTTAAATTCTTATTTTTTTATATTTATATATTGTTTCTACTTTTTTGAAAATTAGTAATAATTATCTTATTCCTAATTTTCTACTAGTTTTTATAAATTATGACGATGATATAATTGATCTATCGAGAAAAAGTTTCTGCAGATTATTTCGTCTTGTATTTTTAAAAGATTTTTACTCCTGTTCTTTCAAGTATTCTTTGAGATAAAAATCGCCAAGGTCGTCACACTTTTTCCTTCCACCAGAAAAACATTTTTATATCTTCCTAGCGAAATCAGGTAACAAAATATCTCCATCATATCAAATTAAACGTCAAATATTAAAATAATTTTTTCCTTTCGCAACACATTACCATTGAAATAACATTATTCAAAAACAAAAATAGCGAAATAAAATCCAAATTTTATTTCGAAAACATCCAATTATTCGAATAAAACAATAAATATTTCCAACCTCCATCCAATCGTTATTAATATTTTAAATACAAACATTTATCACAAATTCTTCTCTCAGATCTGCAGAATCTTTATTTCTGACCTGCCTTCGTCAAATCACACACTTTATTAACCACCTCTCCCGCGAATCGAGAAAGGTGTCCCGTTTCCTCTCGATCTCGTTTCGAATTTGTTCGATTATCAAGGAGCAGAATCGACACACGAGGTCGTCGCTCGACGAAAGTGAGAGGGCTCGGGTAACCCGGAAGGACAAAACGAGTTCTTGATACTCGTTACAACGAAGGTCCTCCGGAGGAACGCGTAGGCAGGGAACTGTCACTGGTTCCCTCGATTTACGAGATACATCCAGATATCGTCGAACTTTCCTTCTTCATTCACTTTTCACAACCAGCCTTATTAACCTTGACGTGTGGACAATTCCCTCGAAACCTTGGAAATTTATTCCGGAATAAATTAAATTATTCGAAATCGAATATATAGATTTTTGGCGATGTTCTCACGACGTCGTTTAAATGATAATTATAGGTTAAATGGTGATACTTGAAATGGTAATAATAGAATCGTGCAAATGGTGAAATATTAAATTAGGCAAGGAAGAGAGAATTTTTTATTGTACGATCGAATTTTCGAATAAACTTCTGTACAGGAATTTTGTTACGATTTAAATATTCTTGTAAAACAAACAAATGACAAATCGTCGAATAATATGTCATTCTTTTCTTGCGTTAATTATTTTTAATTCAATGTATTATTATTATTATTTATTGATAAAAATTATTTGATGGACATTTTTAGAAATTAATAAATAATAATAACGATATTTAATTTAATAAATATTTTGAAATACTTTTCATATATTTAATTATATTATTTCACAACTCGAAAATATATAACATTATATTATATGTCTACTATAAGAGAAACTTTTACCACTGTATATACAAGTCGAAGTAATTATGTGTCAATAACCGATCATTAACTACTTTTCCTTTCTTTCAATTGTTAGAATTATCTTAGATTCTCTCTAAATAGAGATATTAAAAAAAATATATATATATAATTTACAAATTTTTTTTCATCTTTTATCGAAAAAAATATTAAATTTTTTAAAAATTTTTCTTTAAAATTTTTTTTTAAAAATTGAATAATATTTCTTCTTTTGAAATTCCAGTTATCAAAATTCGATTGAAATATTAATCTTTAAGAATAATGAATATTTTAATTTCAGAATATAGATTTTTATTGGAATTCAATTTTGTATATTCTTTGAGTCACTCTACTTTTTTCCAATCTAAATTTAAAATTATAGAAACATATCATTTCTATATCTTTCACCTATATAAATTTCATATCTTTCACTTATATAAATATATAAAATCTTCATACAAATAAAAAAATATAAATTGATAAGATTGATAAAATCAAAGATTCGACGAAAAACAAATCTTATTTAATATCCGATAACTTTTCATATTTCGTCATAAATATTTCCACTGTCGAAACGCTATCCATCCAATGGATAATAATTAAACTCTATCTCTCTTCACATCTAATTATAAATAAGATCGAAACGTATCTCGCAATATCCATTCTCACTTTCTATAAATTTTCAAACAGAGGCCGACCAGACAGATTGAACGTCCAAAATATCATTCCATCATTTGGATTGGTTCGGTCATCGATGCGCAAGAGCACGTGGAAAAAGAATTAATAAAAAAGGAGGGAGAAAAAAAAGAAGAATAATGACACAACCCCGTCGCGATCTCGATGTCTGTTTTAATCCTTTCCGAATCGATCTCTTTTCAGACCGGTTCCACGGTGGTCTTGCATGAATCCGCGCATGATGTAATATCGTTCGAATGAAAAATAAAACGAGTTTGAAAACGGAGCCGACTCGATCGATGAAAAAAAAAGGGGGAAAAAAATGGAGGAAAAGATTCTGCGAGAAACAAGCCATTTTTTTTCAAGAACTGTCTGCGAAACTACAATGCCTAATAGGCCAATCGTTTCTTAATTTTAATGAACGTGAATAAATTTACAAACTGATTCTGAAAAATCGATTGATTAAGTTCTTCAAGCGAGATATCGTGGAATTTTAAAACTCTCGATAATTTAATTTGGTAAAATGATTTTCTTCAAATCTCTTTGCATTAATTTCGTGAATTGTCAAATATAATGGATCTAATTCACGATATTCTAATTATGTAAGTAAAAATTAATCGAAGTCTTGATATTTCTTCCAAATTTTAACTAAAAATCTAATCTAGTATCAAATCTTTTATTATTTGCAAAGCATAACAGACCTAATATAGTTAATAGACAACACTTTTCTTAAACGCGAACGAATTTAGAAGATTTGATTCAACAACTATTCTATCAAGTCTCCTTTCGTTCACTACTTTCACGACTTGGTGAATATTTATTGGTAAAGATTGATTCTAACGATCACAAAGTAAATCTTTCCTCTTACAATACTCCTCCTCTCACCGAAGAAACACGACTACAAACCGATTTTGTAGAAACACCTTTTCACTTACCATGATTCGTCCAATTTTTCCAACCACGCGTGACGATCCGAAGATGGAAAATTAGCACCAATACCGGTGGGGTACAGATAAAAGAAGGGGGATGAGAAAAAAAAAAACCAAGACGCGTTCCAAGCAAAATGTGCAAGCGTATGTCAAAACAAGAAGAACTGAGTCCACGGAACAACTGAGGCGAAGAAAAAAAAAAAAAAGGAAGACCGTGCGATCGATACGAAGAATCAGTGATCGAGGATCCACCGCCACATGATCGAGCAACTGTCACTAACAACAGTTCAGAAAGCACTGACCGTAGTGAACGAGTGCCTGCTGTCATTCTCTCCCTCCTCCCTCTCTTTCTCTTTCACTCCGTCCGTTTCTAGCCAGTTCGCGCCACATCTTTCTCGCTCTATCTCGAACTCTGTCCCACTCTCTTTTCGAACACGGAGGAAGGAAGGAACCCCCTACCTCGAGAGAAACATTCACAATCGGACTCGGTGTTTCGATAGAGATGCTCGTGCCTGTGTTTGCAACCCTCTCCATCGTCCCCCTTCCTTTTTTTTTCTTTTTTCATTGCAGAGCACGCGAGCATACGCGGGAGAAGACACGCGAAAATCGTTGTAACAGGGGCAGACAGGACCCGTGGACGATGTCAAGATTGTCCTCGGTCCCGCTGCAATTAAAGTCACCTTTCATTTTGTGTACAGTAAGTGACTGCGTGTGCTGTGCATACAAAGTGTGGACAATGCGAATATTAAGATACAGAAGGTTTAGAAATTAAGTGTTGGAAAAAAAAATTTTTTCTTTGATTGATTATTTCGTTGATCGAGTTGTTCTGTAGTAACAAGATATTATTTTATATATGGAAATTAAAAGAGAGAAAAGAGTTTATGTCGAAAAATATTTTAAAATTATTTCAATGAATAAATTTTCAAAAAATATTCATCGTTACACACGTATAGTATATGATACAATGTTGTAAGTGTCATATACATTATACAGAAATTATGAATTTGCGATGGATTTTATAATTGAAATTGGATGAGAAATTTTGATACGAATCCTTCAATTTATATTAATATCAAATTTTTAATAAAAATCGCGAAAACAAATGATAAATTTTAATTGTTTTCTATTGCTCAAGAAAATCATCAAAAATCTAATTAAAATATATCGTTAAATCGAAAAATATTGGAAAATACCGGGGTTATATCATTACAGGGTTAATTTAATAATTAATAAGTAATAAAGATTAATGTTCTATCCGCAATTATCTTAATTCCTTTCAAGTGTTTGAGTATGCACCTTTGAGCTATAGTGTAAATCAATCTTGTTTGACAACTGGTTCATACTGGCAACGCATTGAAACTGACAACAGGGCCCGATCGACCACTTGGTAAATGGGAACGCGAGAGTGAAACGGCGATCTAGCGATCTAACGATCTACATCGGCTGGTTAGAACAGCGTTTCCCAACCTATTATATCGAACACTGTGATCGTAATTAATTTTTATGCATCAAAAGTTTTTTTCCTTTTTTTTTTTTTAGATTTCCTTCTAATGACATAAAAATGTGATGACGTAGTTGTCGTTCATTTAAATATAAAAAAAAAGTGTTTCTCAATGTGTTATGAGACTTCTTTTTATATGGTCTTTTATAATATAATGATTAATTTTCTCACAATTATATAAAAATGTATTTTTTAAAAACGAAGTGAGTAAACACGATCATTTATTTTTAAGAATGATTCAAGATCACAAGATTAGGTGTGAACAGTGGATATAAAATATTTAATATTGTTATAATTCGATAAATCTTTAATAATTATGAAGTAATTATTAAATAATTGTTAGATCATAATTTATAGTATTTCCATATAAATATATTGCTGAAAATTTTCTATATGCATAATTGTGTAATAATAAAAATATTAATCGTGATTTTTATCGAAATAAATGTTCATTTGAATTAAACAAATATTTATTATTTTTGAAATTATTTTTTTCTGTATCAATTTTTAATTTTCTTTTTCATTTTTGATCGATAAATAAATAAAATAACTCGAATAATTTGTCTTGTAAGATATACTTGTGCATTATATTTAGTAATGACCTAGAAGATTTATAATAAAGAGATGATTGTTATTCTAAAATGTAAGTGTTACTATTTTATTATCAAGTAAGATAATCTTGATCAATTAAACAAGATAAAATTATTAATTTGTACATAATCGTTGTTGTATATATTACATAAAGATATATGTATGTCATAAAGATATTCATGCATGATGGATTAGAAAAGTTAAACAATGTTAAAATTTCACAATATTCTCTCATGATATTTTTACCGAGCATTTTTGTTCTAAAAAGATAAAATTTATAAATAAATTTCTACACAATGTAAAATGAAATATGATCTATAAAATAAAACAATATAGAATACACATTTTCTTCAATTAATATTTAGAAAATGTATTGTCCTATATATGTATTAATTATCTACTTAATATATATATATATATTTATAAACTCTTTTTCTTCACACCATCATAATATTATTTACATTTTTCAAAGCTAATCAGACTTAAGAAATGTTTCTGTATCTCATAGAGTTCTAATGCAACGATTAATTTATTGCATTTGTAGATTAGATTCTAATGCGTAAATTGGATTCTTACTTCTAGTAAGAAGTAGGCCGTAGAATTTGCGAACCGGTTTCCTTAATGATAGAAATATACGAATGTCTCCTATAACTTTGAACTTTCTAGGATGTGAATAAAGTTTAGGAAACCGTCTAAAGATCTCTATTAATTCTTCTTACCTTCTCACGATTTTCACCTTCGTCAAAACACTTCTTTTGCATGTTCATTTAATTTATAGCATGAATTAAATTGTCATACTGATACGTATAATTTTCAGTGTTATACTACTATATATATTTAAATGAAATATCGTGACACTGGTGTGCCACATATGAATTACTTATAAATTCTGCAGGATATTAAAATTTTTCTGGATGAAATTGAAAATAAATATTTATGTGATTAATGATTCCAAAAATAAATTGATAAATTTATCCTGAAAAAAAAAGTATCAATTAATAAATTTTATTATACAAATTTTCTAGTATTCTTTGAATTAAATTATATAATAAATACAGTTCAAATGTGTTCACAAACATTATAAACACTTTATATTTTATCTTCTTTAAAAATTATAAAATTGGCATAAATATCAATTCATTTAAAATATTTTTACGGTTCAATCAGGTCAAATTATAAAACAATTATTTTTCATTAATCATCTATCTATCATATTTATCAACTAATTGTAAATTATTGAACGATTCGTCGTTTGTTTATTAAGAATCCGACCATATTCCCAACATATCTGCAACATATTCTCAAATTTCACTAAAAAATTATACCCTTTTCGAAGATACCTTGAACCATCATTATTTTCGTTACGCAACGCACAGCAATCTGAAGAGACACGTTGCTGCAACACGTTGCAAAGAAATATTTCCACGAATGCACAAATGCAGAACACACTCGCATAAAATCAGCAAAGAGACGATCAAGAACTAGCAAGGGTTGCGACAGAATTTCACCTGGTCTCGCGTTATCTTTACGTTAAATCTTGAAAAGGATACGTTACATATGCAGCCAGAGATATACACAGATATATGTACACATACGCGTTGTTTCTGCCAAATATTCTCATTATTGTAAGATAGCTGGCCTGTACTTGTGCAAAACGTGAAAGAAATTATGTTATCCATTGTCATTCTCGCTATTCAGCCATTTTGAAAAGGAAACTCGTATTTGGGACGAATTTTCACTGTCCTCGTCTATTTTCTTCGAATTTTTTTCCTTCGCCTCATTCCCTGAAACTTATATGGGAATATCGTTAAATCAAAAGGAAAACAAAGTACACGATTCCTCTATGGAAAGGAAAGGGTGGACCGATAAGGTGATTGTACAACCTAGATGTCATTTTTACCTGTTGCAGGTGAATTAAAAGCCATTTAATTAGTCGTAAGCTAACTCTTGAGGATTTCACATCGTTGATTAGTCGGTCACGGAAATTTTTCCGTCGTTATTAAGGACTTCGATGCCATATTTTTTCATTAATATTTTTCATTAATATTAATATTAAATTTTTCGAAGCGAATTTTAATTGTTGAGAAATGAAATGATATGATATTCAATTGTTATTTTTTATAAATTAATTTAATATTATAATTTGCAAATATTATAATTTTTATGAAAGTTTTCTGAAAAATTATAAAAATTACAATTATGAATATAAATTAAAATATTCTTTATCCCAATTTATTCCAATACGATTTCTTGTATCGAATAATGGTGATATTTTAATTATAAGATATTAAAAATAAATGGAATAGCCAATAGATAAAACAAAATAAATATAGATAAAATAAAAGATATAAAAAAAGTCATGTGGACATAAAAAAGAATTAATTTGAATTTTATTATATATTTATTTTTTGTAATTATCTGTAATTATCTATGAATTTTTATAATTTTATTTATTTATAAAAAAATTATATATATATATATAAAGTTGAAGATCTTGAAAAAGATATAAAAAAGTCAAATATAATTATTGAAGATCCTTCTGTGACAAAAAAATTTTTTATTTCTTCATTAATAATTTAATAAAATAATTTAAATGATTATCTTGGATAATTATCTGGAATTTACATCAAAATAAAAGAACATCAGAAGAAAATTTGATAATACGAAATTATTTAAATTTAAAAATAACAGATATCATAAAGAACGCAAAAATGTAATTAATTTGCATATACATTTATAGTACCAAAATATTTAAATTTATCGTCGTGTCAACATGATAATCGTTCTATATTGATAGCAAATAGCATACTTACATCGCAATGTCGTATGATGAAAAAATATAGAAAGTCAACCTCTCAGATTTATGCTTAAGTTGCTTGCCATGAAAATATTCTCACATGCATTGCAAAATAGCAGTGACTAGGAAATAGTATCAATCAATTCGTATTAATCAACATAAAGATTATATGATAAAGATACAATAAGAATTATATCAATATTGTATACGTTATATATAAATACAAACTATTAAGTAGAATTTAATTTTATTGTTATTTAAATTTTATTTCTTTTACGTCGTTTATTTTATTTCATATTGTTTATCTAATAATGAACAATTAATTTTATTTTGAAATATACATTTAATGATTTAAAATATATTATGATTTTAATATAAGTAATATTTTAAAAATGAAATTTATGACTACTAACTATAATTATATATTATTTATAGATAAAAAAGAATATATATTTGTAAAATATTTTCTTCTATAATTATATATTATAATTTTAAAATTATAACAATTAATGTTTCAATTGTTTTCTTGTTTATTATTGATAGATTTCTGAAAAATATTTTCAAAAATTCATCTCAATTTTTTTCTTATGTCTCTTTTCAATTAATCATATCAAATTGAGATCGCCATTTATATTTTTAAAAATTAGTTACGTGTATTTTGAATTATTACTATTGCTTGATTAATCCTTGGCCTATTAATTTCAAATTGAAAAGAATAACATTCTTGCATAAAATCGAGTCTTATTACTCCTTTTTCAATCATTTACATTTATCATGCAGGATCAAGCAAAGTTTTCCTCGAATAAATATTAAATAATGAAAAATAAATTTTTCATTAAAATCTAATTTAATTAAAGTAAAATCACATTGATAAAATTATTATATTAAAAAAATGTCAATAATATTAATTGTTAAATTTTAAAATTTGAAAGTAAAATTTATAAATTCTTACATAATCTCTATCTAAAACGAAGAAATACCATTTTGTCCTATGATCAACGTTTTTGTAAGAAGAAATTGATAGTTTGCTTGAAATCACGCTATATAGAAATTGTAAAGAAGAATATAGCCTGTCTATTAGAATTGATTATAGTTGAAAAGTATAAAAGAAAACAACTATTATCAATATACAGATTATTTCACAACTTATTTATAACTGATTTATAATTGAAAATACATAATATTTAAATGAATAATTTTTAACATAAAGTAAAATCGTGAAAACAATTTTTATTATTGTTCTTCTATTCTTTCTTTTATATTTTTTCCAAAAAAAAATTATATTTGAATAAAATAATAATAGCTTTTGATTTTATTATAATTATAATTATTATTATTTGATTATATTCA
Source organism: Apis laboriosa (assembly GCF_014066325.1). Taxonomy (NCBI): domain Eukaryota; kingdom Metazoa; phylum Arthropoda; class Insecta; order Hymenoptera; family Apidae; genus Apis; species Apis laboriosa. The sequence continues at coordinate 2,664,031 of NW_025223092.1, forward strand.
TATTATCTCATATTATCAATTAAATTGAAATGAAAATACATAAAAGATTATGATGAAATTACCTATTATTTGAATAAATTAAGCAAATAATTATTTGAAAATAAAGATAAAATATATTCTTTCTAAAATATATATAAATAAAAATAATAAAATAATTAATTTTCTCAAAATATTATTTTTTATTCTCATTTTAAATAAAATGTGAACCTGACGAAAAACCTGAATGAGAAATCTACACAAGGCTCATTAAATATTCTCATAACCGAGAAGATTCAAATCTTGAAATGAAGACCTCTTAATTGGATCTTCCTCTTCTATTAACCTTTCACAAAAAGTGTCACTTAAACACCGCTGTGAAAAAGTAGTAATGAAACAACTTCGTATATAAATCAGATAGAGTATCATACAATTAACACACAAATTTCCTAAAAATAGCGATTTTATAAGTTAATTACACTAAAATAACCGGTTTTATGAGCTAATTACACTAAATTTCTTTCAGATAGTAAAAGATAGATAATTATTTGGAGACAAAGATTTTATACAAAAGAAGCATTTTGAAAAATATTAATTAAAATTAAAACATAAATTAATCCTTTCTCTTATTTAGAAATTTATGTCAGTTTTCATTTGTAAAAATTTTTAATAAAAATTTCAATTTTTGTAAATAAATTTATAAGCTATTTTATTAAATGTAAAATAAAAAAAATTCTTAATAAAATAATCTAAATAATTTTTTTATAATCTTATAATTAAATAATAAACCGAAATAAAAAATTGATCATTATCTATTATTAAATATATAAAATAATTATCTTTTTTTAAAGTTATAATCTTAAAAATCCAATAATCTTAAAAATTTTACTAAATAATATTAAATTAAATTTCAGATTTAAATTACTTAATATCTATTCACAATGATATTCACAATCTTTTCTATATTTCGAGGTAAAAAATTAATATCTTTTTTTGATTGATATAATTTTATAAAGAAATATACACCAAATTTCTTAAAAATTACTTAACATTCACCTTTCTAATTCTTTTTTATATTCTGAAATGAAAAATTACTATCTTTCTTAATTAACAAGAAATTTCAGACTTAAATTTCTTAATATTCACAATATATACTTATTTTCATATTCATAGATAAGAAATTATCCAATTAAAAAAACCAGACCAATAGTTAACAAATCATAACGCATTGATTGTCAGTTAAATTTCCATAATTATTTTTCGAGTATATTTTTGCCAACAATAAATCTTTCTTTCTTCATTCAAAAATACTCAATACACGTACTTACTTACGAATCTTTCTCGACATCTTCTCACGTGAACATAATGTTCATTCTCTAGGAAGAAATCATCGATTTTCTTAATTATCCGAAATTTCGCAGAAGATGATTGAAACAAAACACCGTGACTAAGGCATAATATTCTCGATAATCACTAATTGTTAGAAAGCTGGACACCGTAACTCGCGCGAATTAAAAAGTGAAAGTAATTTTTCATTACAATCCTCTTTTTCGTCCTTCGCTTCATTTCCTCCATCGATGCTGCAAATTCGATAATGTTTTTGACAAAAATCATCTATCTTTCTTCTTTCTCATTTTCTTTTTCTCTTCTTTGTTTTCTTCTTCTATGTTATAACATGCTGGTAGTGTAGATATTTGTATATATTTCTTAACACAAAAGCTATATTTCTAAAATGCAATACCTCCTTTTTAAAGAAATTCTTTTAGTTTTCATTTTTCAGACGTTCAGACATTTCAGAAGATGCTGTTTTTCCAATTAATTAATTAAATTGTATCTTCATTGAGGCAATAATAAATTGTTGAATGTTATTGTCTAATAAAATCAAAATGATATTTGAGTTTTGAGTAATCATTTATATAAAGATTTACATTTTAATGATCTTAAAATATATTATCAAGATCAATATTCTGAGAATTTTATTTATAATCGTTGATTGAATTTTAGAGATATATATAGAAATATTCCTTTACATTAAAGTCTTAGAAATATTTAAAATAAAATGATAGATAAAAGAGATTGCCGCATTTTAATCTCAATAATAAAACATATTTCAATAATAAAACATAGCACTATGAATTTCATACATTTTATGTTTCATTCATTCATTTTTTTAATGCTTTTTTTATGCAAAAGTTAAGATTTTTTCATTATTTCTTTAATATTTATATGATATTTTGGTGATAAGAAGATAAGAAGAATGTAAAATATCAACAAAAACTTGTTGCTTCGATGAGGATGTAACTTTAAGCCCCAAGGTTTTAATCTTTTTAATTTTTTAATCTTTATCTAAAAATTGTAATATATATTAAAAATGTAATATATGAAATATTTGTTGTTGTAAATAAATTCAATTTCGTTACATTGAAATAAAAGTCACTGAAATTAAAACATTTTATAAATTATATCGTTTTAATGCATGTTGCTTAGGTGCCACACCGTTTATTAAAACCACGTTTACATTAAACAATTTTTTATCAATCAAGCAAATTGATCTTCAAAATCATTCGTGTAGATTAAATTTCAAGCAAATAAACAATTGAAATTAAACAATTTGATGCGTAACTTGTCTGATATGAATTCAATTTAGAGGACAATATAAAACAAAATTGCCAAAATTCTTTTTATTACTCTTTACTTAATTTATCTTACTTAAAAGCAAGATACTTTGAAATCAATTTGATACTTAAATAAAAGAAGTTATATAGACAAATATTACAAAAAAAAGAATTTACAATTTTACAATTTTACAATTTTACAAAAAATATACAATTTTTACAAAAAGAGTCAAGTATTAATCCAAGACTGAATTTGACATAGTTTCGAAGTGAGCATTGCACCGATGCAACATTGCGATCTAAAGGGTTAACGAACTCAAAATGGCGATCAAACAACATATGGAAAATCGATACAGAATGTCGTGGGCGAAGGATCACAGGCCTTCTCAATGATTCGTTTACCTTTACGAACTGTTCTCGTCAGTTTCTCGTGATTTGAACGAGACAATTCGAGTTTAGGATACTTTATTTTTGCTTTAATTCATCTGTCTGTGGTATACATACAGGATGGTCCCTGCAATGAAAATTGCTTTAATAACATTATAAATACCGGTTACAAATCACGAAGGAAATTAGTACGAATTAATACGGTACACTGCACCGTGATTTTAATTATTTTCTTATATTCTGTTGTTTCCTTTTCTTTTTTTTTTTTTTTTTTTAATTTATAGTTATCCACGTGTCTTTTTGTTAAGCATACATTTTGGCAGTTTTAGCTATGCAAAATAGTTATTCGTATAATAATGTACAATTAAATTGGAGAAATAATTGGATGGGAATATTATTTAAACGAAAATAATTATTTTCATACTTCATTTTTGAAGGAATCGAATTTGGATTTTCACGGAGTATAATACATGCAACTTCGTATCTGTTGCATATAATTCGGTATTTTTAATTCAATATTTATAAATGCTAGCGTTAATATAATGTAAGAATCGAAAAGTGTTCTTTTACATTATTAAACTTAGCGATAACTGAGATTGATTAAAATAGAATATCATATAAAAATGATTTTTTGATTAATATAATACACACGATGTTAATGAAATATGTATTACTAGGAATAGATCTACGTGAAATCATTTTTTTAAATATATAAGATATCTCAATTATCGTAAACCCTTGAATATCTTTGTTGAAAATATGGAAAAAACGTTTAGGAATAAGAGCGACGATTGAGCAAAAAAATATGTACAAGATATCTATCACAATTGAACAATATTATTAATATTATAACAATATATTGAACAATTTTTAAAATAGTTAGAGATGGAAAAAATTATCAAGAAATAAAAATAAGTAGTTTCGAATAATGCATAACTCTATAAATATTTTGAAATCAATCCTCAAAGTTGAAAACTGATTTTAATTTTAATATTTATAATAATTATTTTGAAACTGGTTTTTCATAACTTTTACATCTATCATTTTTAAATTTTATCAAAATTAAAGATAAAATATCTTCTAGTTCAGTTAATTTTTAATTTAAATATTTTAACACTTTCAAAGAAAATAAACAATGCATTGAATATATAATAACATATGAAAAATATACATTAAAAAAATATATAATTAAAGTAAAATTAATCTTTGAAATCTTTTTATGCTTAAAGGATCTATAAGTACTATGAAACTATTTATTATTACTTATAAAGTTAAATAAAAAGTTTTTTCCTATTTCCAAATATTTTAAATATATAGTTCCTTTAAAAAATCTTTTAAAAATGTATATACAATAAAATTATCATTTAAAAATAAAACAAATATTTATTTGATAAAATTAATTCGTTATACTAAGCACAAGAACAAACTTAAATTGTATAATATAAATTATACTACGTATTTTCTAGATTCAAATCATTTAAAAAATTATCTTATTCCTTTGAATCCATGTCATGTTTCCTTTAGAAATTTTTGACATGTTTATAAATGTCAAAAATATTCAAGATGTTCAAGAATGGTGAAACATCTTATATTTACGTAACGCTATACTTATTTGAAACAACGATATATTTATCATAGTAATTAAAATGAATACGAATTTAATTAATATTAATAATCAATGATGATCATTTTCAAAACAATGAATCAGCTCGCTTAATTAAAAGGAAAAAAATAGTACTATCTTTTTTTTTTTTTTTACAACGTTTCTATAGTGTGTCCCAAGTTTTTCCATAATAATTTAATCAGTATATTATTTTTTATTATGTGAATAAGCAAAATACAATATAAACATATATACAATATAAATATAAATTGTTTAATCTAATCTTTATTAAAAAATTATAACAAAAATAGATTGGCAATATAATCAGTAACTATTAATAACTTCTTTCGATAAAATTATCTTCTATGAATAGATACTTATTACTCTATAAAATTCATTCTGATTTCTTCTTTTATCTCAATGAATCATCTTATCATCAATTTTCATTTCGCAAATTTTTTTTTTCTATTTTTCTTTTCCTTACGCATAAACACGACGAGTTTTTATATCTTTGATAAATGAACAAACGACTTACGTTTATATATATAAATTTTTCTTCGTTCACTTCAATAAAATATACCGAGAAAATTTGCCTTGAAAAACTTGAAACACTCTATTCTCCATAAAAATGAAAAAAAAAAAAAAATATCACGCAACAGAGATCAATCGATCAATGTTAAAAGGAACAGGACGAAGCAGCATACAATAATCCTTGATTAAACGATGTGAATATATTATATTTTCGTAAGAAATTCGCAGAAATATGCATAGCGTATTAATCGTACGACATATGATATTAACGTGTGTACATATAATGACGTTAGATTACATTGTGTACTTAAGATAAATAATCCTTACACGATATTAATGAACGATTTAAAAGAGTTTCCCGTGGTACTAGGTTGTCGAAATTGCACACGATGCTCGTATTACAAATTCGTAACACGTGTTTCGATCGAAACGAATGAGATCGAATCAGAACCGAATAATATATCTTATAAACTCGCCGGAACTCGAAACGACGACTGAGGCGGAAGCTCGATATATCCGGAGCGTGATGGCCCTGTTCGCGGAAACATCCGCGTTCGTCTCGCGCTATTTCGCTTCGATTTCTCGTTTCAAATATCAAATCGATTGATTTTCTAGCATTGCCTTTTTTTTTTTCTTTTTTAAATCCATAAAAACAAGACTTCTTCGAATTTTTTTCTTCAAAATTCTTTCTCCCTCGATCGTTTGCTCGCGTTAAAGAGAAACAGAGTCAGAGAAGAAGAGAAAGAAAAGAAAGTAACGAGAAATGGATGGATAGAAACTCGAGTGAAAAAAGACAAAGAGCAATGAACACGAGGTGAAGCTTTAACCGATCGATATATATATACGCATACGAAATTTTCTCATCTCTTCTCGTTATTTCGCGAATCCAGAGGATTCGTGATTTATATTGGAATACCTCGATACGATTCGACTCGAGATGCTTCGAGGATTAGAGACGAAGAAAGTCGAGCTGAAACGCGGCGATCGTTCGTTTGCATGCCGAACGGGAAAGTTACCGCGGACAGGTAATCACGAGGAATTGGATTGTTAAATAATTTTTGCTCCGGCTACTTTTCGAACTATTTTTCACTTCGCGCCAATTTCGCGCCTCCTTCTTCTGAAACTTTGCTGCTCTCCTGGCACCATCTTCTTGTAGGATTTCATCCAACTCGTTTGCAACCACCTTGCGTTTCTTCTCTTCATCCTCGTTCTTTTCGTCCTTTCCCTTTCTCCCTTACGTATATATTCTTTCTTTCTTTCTCTCTCTCTTTTATTTTTTTTTCTCGTTTTTTTCCTCCTTTATGTATGTATTTTGTTCTTTTGTGTATGTATTTTTTTCTTTTTTTTTTTTCCGTTTTTTTTCTTTTTTGGTTGACTGGCTGCTTCGTTCTTTCTTTTTATTTTTTAATTTTTTTTTTTTTTTTTTTTTTTTTTGGTATTTATTTATTTTCTTGTTTTCGCTGGTTTATTACAAACGCGGTTTAGAAACGGCTCCCGCTTCTCTTCTGTTCGATTAGGATGGTACTCGCTCAGAGATGCTTCCTCGCCTCTTCTCCTTCTCCTTCTTCTCCTGCGGTTCTACGTCCTGATTACATGATTATGCATTTGCCTCTCTCGGCCCAGGGATTGTTCTTCTTGTCGGGCGCGTGTATCAGTGGGTCAGTCTTCTCGTTCTCTTCCACGTACTCCCTCATCCTGGAAGCAAGCAGACCGTCTATTGAATAATATTTTCTTCCATTTCGAATGTTTTAAATATTTTTTCTTTCTTTCTTACTAATTAATATGAGGATTGATAAGAAGATTGGTTTTTTCTGGTAGAATCTTTTGTGAGAAAGAATCGTTGAATGACTTTGATGATGAATTTTAATGTAATTCACAAATACTGAAAAAGAAAATACTGAAAAAATTAAAAAGAATGATACAATCCCTTAATGATTGTACAAAAATTAAATATACCTGAAAAAAACATCGATTCACTATATGAAATAGTGGATATCTAATTCAAAATTAAGTCTACCTAACTTTTTTTTATCTTAACTTTATCATTAAATAAACTTTTATTGACGTTCATTAGGTTATATTTTTGTAATATTATTTAAATATGATTGTCTTTCTTATTTTTATGTAAATACAGAATATTTCTTGCAAATGGATCAAGTTGTCAATCCCATAATTGTAAAAGATATTAGCTAAAAATTTAAAAAAAAATAAATTTATTTCGTTCACAATGATGTACACTCTTAAAAGAATCGATAAAACTAATCTTTCCTTTGTATCATAAGCCAAAATTTGAATAATTTACTTCTTAAAGAATTTTTTTCCAATTTTGAAACTAATACGATTATTCTAAAAATTTATATAAACCAAAAATACATCTTCTCAAGAAAAAACATTCCAAAATTTTCAAGATCGTTAATGTTTAAAAATTCATTGAAATAAAAAAAATGGAATAGTTTGGTCCAACTACGTGAAACGCACTGTACAAAAGATCGTTGTAAACGTAACAAGGTTGCAAGCCGTGCAAAGAAAAGCGCGGCAAAGAATGAATAGTTGGTCGTTTCGCCGCGAAGGCTCGGTGAAAGGGACTTGCGGCCACTATGGCCGATTTTGCGTTCAAGGAGAATTCTGTGTTCCGAAGGTTTGCGACTGCTCAATCGTGATCGATCGATTTTTCCCTGTTTCCACGTTAAATATTATCTAACGAAATTTATCTTTCTGTATTTGCAACCAATTTTCGTAAATATATTATTAGAGAAGTGTAATTTATTTATCGATGAATATGATAAGATTTCAAATTGTCCAGGTATAGTCTCGTCCAAAAGTATGCAGTTTGCCACTTTTAAAAAAGTAGTTATTATAAAATATAAACGACTGTTTTAAATATGTATTTAGTAATATTAAGAGTAATCTAGATATTTATATCTTGCAAATTATTATAATTTTATAAAGTGTATTTATTGCTGTTAACTGGTAATACTCAGAGATAAATATTTATGGAAATTTTTGAAAATTGATAGTGAATGAAAAATATGATAATGTGAGATAATAAAAAAGTAATAAATAAGATGCTAAAACTAAGCACAAAAATGTTATAAATGTATTGATAGTAGAAAAATTTAATTATCTTTTATTATTGGTGAGGTATTGAAAATATTATTTAAAACAGTATAAAATAGATACAAGTCAAATTTAATAAAATTAATGATTTCATAATTTTTTTAAAATAATTTTGTTACAATTAAGAAAATATCCTACTTATAGACTGTAAATAAAAAGAGTTTAAATTTTTCAAAGATTAAAATTACTTATCTAGATATTATTTTATAAATTTTACAAGATTTTTCCCATTATGTTTTACATTGTATTTTGCACAGTTATTAGAATAGATTCTTCTTGGGTTCTTGGATTAAACCGAATCCATATGATTTTCCATTGGATTCTATTTTACGCCGATATCTAGATATTCAATTTTATCTTGAATTGATATCAGTTCGTAAAGAAAAGGTAAAAGGTAGAAAGGATACAAATTCTTCAGTTTGCTTTTTTCAAGCTGATGAGTTGGAAGGAGAAAGGATTGGTTCTGAATTATGCATCTATATCGAGATAGTAGTTATTATATAATGATAACGTAACTAATTTATTGAACGTAACATCTTTCGTTAATGCGGAAGAATAATTTAAAAATATTTTTAATAAATTAATGTTAAACAAATTAAATGTATTAATTTAAAAAAAATTTAGTCATTAATTTATAATATTTCAATAATTCAACCAAATATTGATAATAGCTAATTTATCAGACAAATATTTCGTATACTAATCGAATATTTCTCAATTTTTGTTAATGAATATAATTGTACGAACGATTCATAACTTAGTGAAAAGTGTGAGAAAATTATAGACTTTCACCTATATTCTTTATTAGAAACGAATAAGAGTAAATAACCTGTTGCTACTATACTATTACTTTTCGATCTTCATGTTGTAATGCCAGAAAATCGATTAGTTTGTCAAAGTACTAACGCATTATTTATGTTAATTATTTGAAAAGATTTTATCCTTATTTGACTTTATTAAATTTTTTTTTAAAAAATAATTATTGGAACGTAAACTAATAAAAATTGAAATAATAAAATGATTTAAAGTAAAGTAACAATTTTATTATAAACACTGTTTTATTTTAACTATAAATTGGATTGGACTGTAAAGGATTGTAATCTTTTAAAAGTACAACGAATTAAAAAATTGTTTCAAAGATCATTAAAATGATAATAATTTATATAAAAAATATATAAAAATATACAAATACATATTTAACATTTCAATTATCGTCATTCTAACTAATGTGTTTCACTTATGACAGCCAAGAACAAGTACCTACTGAAGCTATCATTGCACACGAACCACAAGTTATATGATCGTGAAATTTGAACTAATAATAGAGAACACTATCAATTACACAACCCAATAGAAAAGATTCTCGTAATGCCGTCAATGTCAGAAAACAAGAAATATTCTAAGGGTTTTTTTCTTTTCTTACTTAAAGATATACATATTACTAACTACATGTTGGTGCAGCATGTTTCAATTACAAACTCGGATTACAAAGATGTTTTGGTGCGGAAATTAGAGCGCTTACGTTACAAGGTGCTGATATTTTAGCAGATGCAGTTGTGAGTATGAGTTTAAAAGAACGTAGAAAAAAATTATCTTATTATTAGATCTAAAATTGAATTAATTCAAAACTTATTAAAGATAATATCTCTTGGAGCTAAAATCAATGCTTAAAATTATAGTAAAAAAAATATTTCCAGATGAAATTGTATATAAAATACAAAAATATGATAAAAATTTGAAAATTTGAAAATTTGACTCTTTTCCATAAAATAAATTTAAAAATTCTATGTATTACCCATCGTAACCCATTACATTCTATGTACATACAATTTCAATTCGTGTGAAAATTTTTCAAGATAAACGACTTTCCTTGTAAGACAACATATGTAACATATTTTTAACCAACTATACATACCTCAATAGAACCAAAAAAGATAAATACAAAGAAAATTCTTCTCGTTGAAGTAACGTTAAAGACTCGATAATCTTGGCACGGCAATGTTGTTTCATCTAAGATTTCTCAAAGTCCGCGAAGGGAAAAAGCGCACGGATTCGAAAGAGGGAGAATAGCGTTAAGAGCAAGAGATTAGCTCGATCGGTAAGAAAGGAAGAAAAAAAAATGGGAGCTACTACCTTTCACTATGGCACTCTCCAGAGTAACAGACCGCGGAAACTTTTTGCTTTCGCTTACTAGATTCCCCTCTCGAAAACCGCAACTAGTAACACGGTTCCGCGTTCGTTCCGCAACGACAACTTCCCACATGTTATCGAATCTTCAACATGTGTCTTGCACTGTTCACGCAGCCACGCGCCGCCATCACGGTTTTCTGCATTGCTGCAGAATTTTAGGTTAGGTGTCACGTCCATTGAAACAAATAAAAATTTAAACGATCAAGATTGTTTCTTTTGACTATTTGTCAATCTTCTTTGATATCTTATTAATGAGATCGTGATATCGATTATTTCTTATTTAATAAGACTCGCATGTTTGCTCGATGTTACATATGTAACTTAATACTTTAGATATTAAATAACTTAATAATAAATACATCCTTTTTCGAAAACAAGTCTCAAATTTTTGTACATATTCTCCTTTTTTCACGAAAGAATCATAAAGAAATATGTTTCTGTTAATTAATAATTGATAAAAATGAATTTTTTTTTAGCTCTAAAGAAGTTAGATCCTGAAAATATAGAAACTATAGAAACTTATGACTAGTTTTATTTAGAAAAAATAATTTTGGCTCCATTCTCATTACTTATCTAATTCCTAATGATTTTTTGTATTGTCAAAAATAGAGAAATAATTAAAAGAAAGAAATTTTGATGATATTATTACAACATCAAGATATATGTAATATCAAATTTCAAAATTATTTTGAAAAATAGATAAGATCAATGTATAGCTTCCCAAAGAGAATATTTTAAAAATAATATAATGACATTTAGCAACAAAGTAATTTTAATATAAAAATATTGGAATAAACTTATTAAAAAATAAAAAATGATAAGGCTGAGTAATAACAATTTAGATAAAACGATCCTATTGGAACTTAAGCGATTAATTTTTAAATAGCGCTTACACAACGAGATTTATGTCGAGACATGTCTTAGACAAGATCTTAATAATAAAACGACATAATTAACAATGAGATAAATGTGTATTAACTAAATTCATCAGAGATAAGAGATAAAAAAACATTGAATTTCGAGAATTTTGATAAACATTAACACATACATTTCTCAAATATAAATTTATTTTACAAAAAAATAAAACACCACTCCAAAATCAATTCTGCATAAATATATCCATTGAAGAACAATTTTATCACAGGTTCAAAAAAGGATATAACGAATCAAATAAATAAGATTGAAATCCTGACAGATCGTTATCACGATGATAACGATCAAAAGTCAGTGACACGTGAATAACGTGATGATGAACAACACAGAAGAGAAGAAAAAAAAGATATCATAAATCTTACTTTTTCTTCTACCGGCGACATTAAAATATTACAAAAATTATCACAAATTTTCTTTCTTTCTTTCTTTCTTTCTGCCTGTTCATTAATCGTTTCGTTTGCTGCGTACGCAATTGGCATGTGCGTACAATCTAAACACATAAAAGTGTGAATATGCGCTCAGAATATGCGATTAGCGGACACTCCACGTCCAAGGAGATCCTGTCCCATGTAATATGGGTACACAGCGCCGGTGTAATTTAGCCTTGACTGTCGATTACTACTAGCCGCGTGTTGCGGCACACCACGGCACTACACAGATTACGTCGTCACCTACTATATGTCTCCTGCGTTCCTCGTCTGGAAAACGATCTTTTCCGATCAATTAGATAAAGTTCGAACAAAGTTTTCACTATAGTCGAAGTCTGGAGGTTCGATATATTCGGGATAATTCAATTTTCGATCGAATTCGAAGGTAATTTAGTCACGAAATGATTAAATATGATATAAAATGGAGGATAAAAATTATCTATTACTCGTATAATAGATTACAGGTTTTTACATATTTATGGAGAGTTTAATATTGATGCAAAATGCACAACATGGTATGCAAAAAGTCAACATATTAAAAATAAATTGTTGTTATGATGTTTAAGTAGAATATTATGATAAAACATATTTCTATTTAAATTCTATTTTTCTAGTTGTATTTATAAAAAGATTCAATTTGCATACTTATATCCTCAATCTTAGCTTGAACATGGAATAAATAAACGTGATTAATTAAAAGAAAAATCATTGAAATTAATTCTTGAATTTTTAAAGATTCGCGTATCATAATTTAAGAAATATTAAATAATGATTGTACAATTATATGCATATGTATAATTGTTTGTTAATTAAACAAGCAAATTATTGAAAAGATTGCAAGCTTTAAATTTATATCCATTGTAATAAGATATCATTTTCATTGATAGTTTGTTATCATTAACTTTTGAATTATCTAAATTTAATTTTATACATCGCACGTGTTATTCATGTAGCTAAAAATAGAAAGAACGACACAGTTATTTGAATCATTTAAATGAAACACTGTTTATCATTTATTACCATAAATATTATATTCAAGTATTAATATTAAAAATAAACTTCTCAAATATAATTTCAAAAATACACTTCTCAAATTATCCTTCTTGAAAGAAGAAAGAATAATCTAATTGAACAATCTTCGTGTTTATTAAATCCTATTGCTGATAAAACTACAGGTATAATTCATAAAAAAAATGCCAATAAATACATACTATTAATCATTATAGATCTTTTATTAATACTCTATGTGCTATTTTAAGAAAGAATCATAATTTTTATCGATGTAAAATGTTTATCTACTTTGTGAAAGTGCGATCTAATTATTCCTTTAAAAAAAAAATGCAGAATGCTTCCTAAATTATAGCCAGAAAATAATCGTGTGAAGAATTTTATTTTACAGAGACCTTCCTAGAAGCTCATCAAACTCTGAATTTTTAAGTCACCATTTTTTCTAAATCGTGAACTTATAACTTCATCCATATATATATATATATAACTTCAGCCTATATAAAAAATGATGAATCACTTCATTCACAGAAGTTTCTTTGTACGAGAATCCAAAGACCAGAAAAAATAGATAGTCAAAATATTCATCCCGACATTCTCTGTAAAATCAATAAATAATCAATAAATATCAATAACCGAATAAAATGATCGCAAAGAATATAAAAATAAGATGAACCCCTGAAATAAGATGAACGAAAAAAGCACGCTCAACCCTTTCACCTCCTCTAACAACCACTCAACCACTGCAATAATCAACAAACTTGCAATAACAAATAACGAACGCCCAAGTAATTAATCAATATTTAATCGATAAATAAATGATTATCGATTATTTAAACGAATAAATAAAAAGAAATAAATAAAAAGAAACGCACTAACGCAATGGATGAATACAAGTTGAAGGATAGATGGGGTTGTTGGACGGGTATAACGCGAAACGTTTCCATGGACCATCCACATCCCACGTTCTACCTATCTAAATGAGAAAAAAATAAAAAATAAAAAAAAGGAAGGAGAAGAGGGATGATGAAATATCACAAAAAAAAAAAAACAATAGATGCGAAAGTGGGGCGAAAAAGAAGAAGGGGTTAACGGACTTACGCGACGATGCTCTTAGACAGGGGCCACCGATCCATTTCAACTTGGTACTTCATGTTCTCGATCTGCTTCTTCAGTGCGTCCTTGTCCATGTTGGCGAGTACACTGGGATCCATGGTTATAGCCGCGCCTCCCTTTTCCCAGATAACAGCCGAATAGCGCTTGCGCCTCTACGAAAAATCAATAGAACCGACTATGTATGGGGACTCCTGTTATTGGAACACCAAACCTACGTCACTCACTGGCAACAGGAAATTCGATTCTGCGAGGAAAAGTGTACGTACTTTTTCCCTCATCGAGACCTCCGCAAAAAGATTACATTATGGATCTCGTTTTTTGTCTTTGCGTACACGGTTGATACCAGGATTGATACTGTTGTTGCGTTATTTGCGTCGTTTTTTTTCTTTAGGGTTTATTTTATGGATCGATATTTGAGAGAATTTTTTTTTTTTTTTTTTTTTTTTTTTTGCGGATACGACGAGACATCATTTGACAAGATTTGAAAATCTTGAAATTGAGGGAAAAAGAAATTGGCATATCGGTATAAATTTGTTTATAATGATTACCTTTGGTTGATTGCTGATCCGAAGAAGTATCATTAATTTCTTGATTTCGTGTTTTATTAACGAGCTTGAAATTTACAATGATTTTTGTAATGATTATTTCATAAATCGATATTTTGGATTAATTGGATGGAGTATCGATTAAGTATATCTTGAAGAATCTTATCTATGATCGATAGATTAAGAAGTTTGATATTTACGAAGGAAATTGGTACAAGTTTTTGATGATAATGATCATTTTGTGCATCGAGAGTTAGAATGCATTTGATATTGTACATCTAAAGAAACATTATAATTTTGGATTTATTGTTTTTAATTTTAAAATTAAAATTATTACAAATATGAGTACAACAAGAAATTGTCAATATTTAATAGAAGAATGAAAAATGAATATTCGAAGTAAAACTAGGATAATATTATTATTTTTAAAATTTTCTTAATTTATCGATCAAAGCTATACACGAAAAAATAATTATTTTCTAAATACTTGTACTTCTGCACATTGATGAGTTGCTTTTAAGTACTTTCAATCAAGAACCCTTTAACGCTTGCAGCGGAAGCAACGAACTTTGAATCTTAACGAGAAGCATGTGGAGGAACGAGCATAATGTGCGTGCTTCCATAATAAATTTCTAACATTCTTCATTGTTTCACACTTTGTCTTTTTTTTTTTTTTTTTCTTTCATATATTTATTCTTTTCTCTCGGTAATACTGATTTAAACAGAAAAAAAGACAGACAAATTAAATATATATGAATATCTCAAAAATGTTGTGAAAATGTCATAAAAATGTTTTTAATAGTTGAGTAAAAAAACATTTTTATAACATATGATAAAATATTCTTGTAATAAATAATAAAAAAAAATATTTCTTATATTATATTTAAAATATAGGTTTACTTTTATCACGGTGGAATATGAGCACGTGTTATTCATTCAATAAACAGTTTATTACGTACAGTGTTACGCAAAAGTTTTTTAATCGCTTAACAAATAGAAATATTTACTTTTATAAATAAAAATATATTGGTAAAAAAAAAAAGTTGGCAATGTTTCATAAAAGAATATATATTTTTTAATTCGTGTTAAAATAAGTATCTACAAGGTGTTTTATATATTCGATGATCGATTCCAAAGACCATAACAAAATAGAAAGATTAATGTACAAAAATATCGGTTGAGACTTATTTATTAAGTTATAAAAGTTTATGTTAGATAGAGCGAGAGGGAAATAGAGATGGCGCGGTGTGACGAAGATAGAATTATCTTACTCAATCAACTTATTTAAATTATTTATTGTTAATAACAAATGGATTAACCGATATTATTTCTGCATGCCAACTTCGTATTCTGTTGTGATCTCTAGAATCGACTCTTTAAAGGTATCTTCGAAGATATATATCCAATTTAAATAATACCAATAATATTTTATTTCTGATAATATGATATTACGGTTTAAATATACGTAATATATCTAATATTAATAAAATAGATATGCAATTAAAAAATAAAACAGATAATGACAACATTATATTATCATAAATATTTTTGCATAAAAAAAAAACATTTTACTAATTTGAATTTTGTAATTTTTTTTTCAATATCTTCGAAGAATACTCGAAATATTAAACGAAATGGAAATGGAATGAAGTCTGTTTACAAAAGCTAAAAGAAAAAGATCGATCGGTTGCTTTACTTGTACCGACCAATATGATTGTATCATATATCGTAATTATCGAATTCGTGAACACATTCCACATAGTGATTCATATGGCTTCGCTCTTCAACGTGACCAGGTATGTATCGTTTTTCAACCAAACGAACGTACTTAACGATAATTATCTTATGATATATTTACATTTTTATCTTTACCTTTAATTTGCTTAACTTTTGTTTCGACGTCATTTACATATAAATTATAAATCTCTTATTAACATTTACTTGGGACAAAGAACATTTTGTTGCAAAAAAAAAAAAAATTGCATTCAAATATTATATATTAAAGAAGATGCCCTTAATATCATTGAAACAATTTAAAGAAACACGTATACATTCTTGATAAAGCTTGGTCTCTCTTCATTAAATATTTTGTCTTCGATATTTTTATTTACCTCTCATTGATAAGATAATAGGTTCTATAAAAATAGATTATACACAATGATCCGTTAAATCATTATTTCTGAGTATATACATTATTAGGTACATTTTGAGAATCAACGATATTCCACGTAATGTATTATAATCCATTTAAAATATATCTTATATACAATATTTTCAATTTTATTAAAAATCATCCGTGAGAAAAAGTTTATATTTATAGTTACACAATTTGTATATTTCCAATTGTTGATAAAATTTGATCACAACAAAGTATCAAAAATTTTTTACTCAGCCAGGAAGAAAACCATAATCATTCGACGTTCACTCCGATCTCGAGAAACGTCTCGTTTAGAATGCAAGCCGCGTATAACCTACGCTAAAACTAAGATCGACGATATTTGAAAAATCAGTGCCGAATGCAGCCGAATGACACCATTTTGAAATAACTCGGTATGCACACTCCCACGTAATATACACTGTCATCCATAGTGTCACCGCATACTTAATACGTTTAAAATAGAGATAAATGAACTTTGTGTCATAAAAAGAAAATTCCAACAAAATTAATTTCCATTCATCATATTTTTAAAAATCCGATTGTAAATTTACTTGAACGAAAATTATGATTTGAAGATTAATATTGCCGGAAGAAAAAGTTTAATTTCAATATTTGATTTTTTTCCAATCAATATTACATTTTACATTTCTTTTAATATCTATAGAAAATCTACATGTAAATCTCAAATCTTATAGTACTTAATTATTCGTAATACATAGAAGATAAATATTTTTATATTAAAAATAAAAAGAAAATTGCACTCTTCAAAAAAAATATTTTATAAATCATGAATATCTCAGAATTATTATAAATAAATAATAAATTGAATCTTGTTCCCCGACCGATCAAATATCCGGCGACTTATGAACGGGAGTGTACATGCACGCAAGTATGATCGCATAGTGAACGAAGAATTCACGGTTCTTCATAGAAACAATTATCATCGATCTAGATTCCCCATTACGAAATCGCAATCTCGCGGAATCGAATAGATAATTTTCTTCTATGATAATTCATTAATATGTGTTTAACACTTACCCAGAAGTAGGTAGAATTTCGTCGAATAGAGGGGGACACGTGTCACAGGATGTCCGTTCTGGGATAAGTGGTGTCGAATATTAGAGAGTAGCACTCACCTTGCCCGAGGTCGGAGAAGTTCTGAGATGCGCTGACTCTTGGCAGGTTTCTCGATTCGCTTACGGAAGCCTCAACAAAACTCGGCAATCTAATTTGCTGGTAATTTACGTGCCGATATCTTCAATCATTGTTGTCATAAGAATACATTCTTAGGCGAATGTACGCCCCGATTATAATCCGAGAATGAATAAACCGATCGTGTTAATCTTACCTCGATCGAAATAGTTTCTGAAGTTGCTGAAGTTGTTGAAGGCATCGATGAAAATAAATGTTTTTCCGAGGGGAAAGAAATGAGAGATGCCCGAGATTAATCGAGTAACTTGGATCATCATGGAGGAAAGTACTGCGTTTAACGTTTGATAAACTAAAATTACAGAATAAGTTAAAAGTTAGATTACGAGAAGGAGTTAAAGCACTGTGGAATATTTACGTAAGCATTAAAGGTTGTGGGTATAAATATAAATTTTTTTAGTTTTAATTCTAAGTAAATTTTAATTTGAAAATGTATATGATATTCTATATAACTACGTGATATCTGATATGTGATATTCTATTTCAAATATGAGAAAGTATTTATACCGTACGAAACTCTGATCATTGTCAATAAATCTTATTATAATTCTTTTATTTTTTTATGATATTAGAAGAGAAGTTCAATGAAAAATTCATTTATGTCTTTATAAAGATATTTTTTTAAAATACGTCGTATTTTTTGTACATTTATATGTATGCAATCGTATTCAAATTATATTTTTCAATATCAGATTTCTGAAAAAATTTTATTGTAAAAATTAATATATATTTAATTCTGTATTTATATAAACTCTATTATGTAAAACAATAGTATAAATTATTTTATTATATCAAAATGATAGTTAGATACTTCTATTTTGAAAGTTTTATTAAAGTAATTTTATTGAATTTAATAACAATAAATATAATGGAATTAATTTAAAATAATTATCACAGACAAGATACAAAATTTAACATTTAATTTTAAATTCTTGTTGTCTTGTATTCGATAACTATTTCAATAATTAAACACTTATATTAGGAATTCTTATATATATATATATTATAATAATATATATTATAATAAAGTTATAAATATCGTAGAAATATTATATTATAGAATTAAGAAATGCAATATCTGTATTTTTACATTAAAGATAAATTTACACATTATATTTTTGAAAGAAAAATAATAAATTACAATTGGCATACCATAGCTTGTTTGTGGTTATGCGCACGCGCCAAGACAAGTATAAATAAAGAGAACAAATAATGAGAAAAGGATAGATATAGATTAAAAATTGTGTAATCAGCGCCATCTTCAGAGTGCCGCAAATGAAACACAACATGAACAAAGAGAGCAAATAATAAAAGAAGACAGAAATAAAGTAAAAGTAGCTACTAGCGCCATCTCTTTGTTTTTGAGAGAAATATCTTTTTAAAAATAATCAAGAGATGGCGCTGATGTTCAATTCCTATTCTATTTTATCCTATCTTTGAAGAGATGTTTTTGATGTTCGAGAGATGGCGCTAGTTTTCAATTCTTTTCTGTTTTATCCTATCTTTGAAGAAATACTTTCGATATTCGAGAGATGGCGCTGATTCCTCAATTTTTATCCTATTTACTCTCCTTATATTTAAAATTTATGCGTTCAAAAATTAATTCGATTTATATAATTATTTTTATTTTTTTCTAATATTATTTTTTTTCATAATAATATAGAATATACATAACTTCTACAGATACTATTTAGAATTAATTTTTTCATTTAATTCAATTATAAATAAAATAGTGTTGATAAAATTAAAATATGACTGATATCATTTTTTTAATTTTTAAATAGCATACATTTTAAGTGCCACATGTGTTACTACAATATATATAAATAATTTTTGCAAAAGAAATACTCTATCATATGTTTAAAATTTTTATGTCAATTGATATACTATAATATTGTTTATATAATGCAATAAAATTATTAATAAAAATTCATGTATCTAACTAATTTTTAAAAGGAAAAATATATTATAATAAATAAAAATCAACATTATCAATTATTAAATAGTTTTATTTTTCTTTGTTTAAAAAAAATTACTATTTTTATATTATGTATTATGTATTTTTTAATACTTTTTATATATAAAAATAAAATATAATTCTAATTATTTGAGATAAATATAGAAATATAATTTTATCGCTAAATTTCTTATTTTTTATTAATCTTCATAAAACATTTGTTTATTTTAAAGCAGTAATTGATTGTAATTTCACCAGAATACATCTTACTTATAATAAGAATTTGAAAATTATACAACAAATAAACATTTACAATTTATTTTATCTTCATATGTAGGTTCAAACAGTACGTATTTAATTAAATAGTATTAATGGTAAAAATTAATGAAGTAATTGTATTTAATACATTGCATTGCAATTTCTAACCTTAATTTTTTTCTATTATGTAATCTCAATTTATTTTCTCAATAATCTCAATTTATTTTTCATCTAGAATACGATTTGAAAAGAAGTTAAATATTTGTTTATACAATATGAATAAATACTTGACACTTGCAAAAGCAGGTACAAGTTACGCCAAACATATGAATCGTTTGAGTAATCGAATATTCGGAGAAGTAACAAGAACAGTTAATTCAAAATCTATGAAAGTAGTTAAATTATTTAGTGAAAAACCATTACAAAAACGACCAGAAATTGTTGATTATTATCCACGGCATCGTGAAACTAATGAATTAATGAATCATCTTAGAAATTATGGATTATTCAGAGACGAACATCAAGATTTTAATGAAGAATTTCAACGTTTAAGAGAATTTCGTGGAAAAAAGAAATGGATTCCACCACCTTTTAGAAAATAATCATTTATAAAATTTGCATATATTCAATGTATTACATAAAATTATTTTGTATAAAATATCTGTTGTATAAATAAATTCAAATGCCATATGTGTAAATAATAATATAAAGATTCCAAAATACAAAATAGTAGAATAGATATAATTTTTTAGGACATATCATAACATTACATGAATAGGAGGAAGTTACTTCTTCAAAATTAAATGGTAATAATAATTCAAGATCATCTATATCTACTTGATCGTTATATCCTTTTATGTCTTTATGAAATTGTTGATTATTGCACAACAACGATTTATTTATAGTACTAAATTGTTTTTTTTTATTTAAATTCCATATGTTTTGACTATTATCTTCAGAATTTCCAATTTCTTTATATTTATAAATAATATTACTTGTTTCTTTTGCTATATCTATGTAAGACATTTTATATAACTATTAGAAAAAGATGACTTTATATCAATACAATTATTAAAAATAAATTGTAATTTAGTTTAAACATAAAATTTAGCCATACTTTTCGAAGATGAATTTTGATAATTTATTGTCACTTGAGGTATATTCTTTGAATTGTTTGACAAATTATTTATTTCTGAATCAGTTTGTAATAAGTCTGAATAATTCCACAAACATCTGTGCATACGAATGTTTTCTGTAAAACTATTATTTTCCCATTCTTTTGAATCCTTGTTACTAAAAACTAAATCATTTATCCATGTCCTAATTAATTAAAAAATTATATTATATTAAATTTTATATGAAAAAAAAACATTTCATATATTTTTTTATAAATTTAAAAATATTTTGTATATTTTCAAAAATTTGTGAAATTTATTTAATAAATTTATACCAAAATGAACCAATATCAATATATGTTGGAAGATCTCCACATTCTAAAGAAAAGTTTGTCCAAGATGCAATTCCAACTAGAGCTATCTCATGATTTTGATTTTCACATATAACTGGAGAACCAGGATTACCAGCACAAGCTATAATTTCATCTTTATATTCAACCATTGTACAAAATAAATTTGTATAATTTGTATATGTTTTTATCATGTATGTACACATTTTCCAGGAATTAAGAAATACTTCATGATATTGAATTGGTTTAGCCAGAACTTTTAAAGATGGTGAAACATAGCTTTGCCATCCAAATATTAGGCATAATTTGTAATTATCATTATATTTGACAGGTACAATATTAGGTAGAATTATTTTATTATGATATATATTAAATGGTTTTGTAAGTTTCAAAAGAGCTATATTATAATCTCGATCAGGAGGATCAGAGTAAGCTTCATATGTAGGATGTATGTATGTAGCTTTTACAGATATTGTTTGTTTAGAGTTAGTTCCATTCAGTCCAGTTGCAAATAAAGTAATGGACTGTGTTAATAAAATTAAGATATGACTATTGATACCTTTTCTTTAATTTTTAAATAGTAAAAATATCATACATTTCTTTTGTCTTGCACACATTGTGCTGAGGTTACAACCCAATCTGGTGAAAGAAGTACTCCACCACATGGTGTTACTGTTTGAAATTGTATCAACCAGGGAAATTGACCATCTTGTACTCTTTTACCTTTTAATAATATATTTTTACATTCTTCAAAATTTATAAAAATAAAAAAAAATGAAATGTATATTGACATATTTGTTAAAATATAATAAAATTAAAATACATATTTAAAAATATATGCTATTTTTATGCAACTATCTTCAAGTTATATGCAATATAAGTATAAATATGTAATATAAGTATAAATATGTATTTACAATTTTTAGACATAAAATTGTTTATTAAAAGCAAAATATATTTATGATTATATCAAACATTGATATATATATATATATATAATATAATATTTATAATCCAAATATTATATTATATTATTAAATTTACAAATTGGATATGAAAATGTGACACATTGCAATGTTTAATATAATATAATGACTTGATAAAAATGATTGAATATTCATATATCCATTTTTTTTAAATTTTATAAATGTATCATATTCAATTCCTCCTTACATTTTATTTTTTTTATATATTGCTATTAATTATCCTATTATATATTAAAAGATTTTTCAATGAATTATAATAATTCATTATTATATGTATATACATACTATATTATATATATATATAATATTCATAATTATATATAATAATAATAATTTTATTATTAATAATTTATAATTCTTCTTTTATATCTTTTTCTTTATTTTGAATTATTGTATGTTCTTTTTTTTTTATTTTTTTCTCTTTCATATCATTATTCATAGTTTCACCTTTTTCTTTCAGACAAGAATCATCTTCTCCTTTTAATGCTTTCTCTGAACATAAATATCTAATAGAATAAAAATTATGTAGTTGAATTAAATTCAAAGCATAATAATAATAATAATCATTACCTAATTAAAGGGATTTTTCCTTGATGATTATGATACCAGTCTTCAATATCAGCCTCATGATTTTCAATTAAATCTTCGCACTGTGATTTTAAAGTAGAAATTTCAACAGATGGTTTATCCCATAATTCATATGGTATTCCTAGTTCAACTTTGACTCCTTTATCTCTATAATTATAATTGTAAAATTATAATTATTTCTAATTTCTATAATTATTTCTATATTTAAAATCTAATTTAAATTTAATTTGGAACTACATCTTACACAAGATCATGGAGTGCTTTAAATGTCTGACTCATTCCCTTGGCAAATCTTGTACTATCTGTACGTTCTTTGTGAATATTATATTCCAATATACGTTCACATAAATTTTCTATACTTTCTACTAAACGTAATTCTCTAAACGGAATAAAAACAAAGTTTTCACAAATTATAATTTACAAATTAAATGCATTTCTTTAAAAATATATATATTTACGATTTTTTATATTCTTTCTTTTTCTTGGGTAAAACATCATCAAGAGAATATCCAATTTCAAGTACATCATGTGTTTTACCTGTTTCATCTAATCTCGCTTCTAATTCAGTGGCAACTACTTTGCAAACTATAACAAAACAATGATATTTATGATATTTATAAAATAGCATCAATAAATTATTGTTTATATATAATTACCTTCGCATTTATTTGCATATTTTACACCTTGATCTTCTTCTGGACCACCAATTACAAAATGAAAAACTAATAACTGTATAAAAAATATTTTTATTAATATATACATTATAAGATTATAAAATTATACTAATAATTTAAAGGAACTGTATGATTATGGAATGATTAGATTATTATTCATTCACATTTATACTTCTAGTTTATATTTAACTATATAAATAGGTTTTTTGTTAGCATTATTACAAAAAATTTAAAATTTTATAGAGATATAATTATAAGAAGAATTGAGCATATTAATTTTATCTTAAAATATCATAAAAACTTTTCTAATTTTATCTTAGTTTGATTGTGGCTCTATTCTATTCGTTGATATAGGCGGCATTTTTAAAAATATCCAATAAGAATAGAGAATATATATATATATATAAATTTATAATAATTATTTCAATATTTAAGAATTCTATATTAAAATATCTAAATCTGTGAAATAATTGAGATAGATTTATATTTAATTTTTATACGAATTTTTAGTTCATTTTTTAGAAAATAATTTTTTTTTTCTAATAACATTATAGATAATGATTATTTTTATTATATATTTATTATTATGTTTATTTTTAAATGTTTGTAAATGTTATTTAAGTATTTACAATTTATCCTACTAACTCCTTATGTTTTAAGTTTAAGCATTTTGTTTTATAAAAAGATTGACAATAGATTTTTGTTTTTTTTTGATAATTGTTAAAATTTGTTTCTTGTTGATATTTGAACAATTTTTTTTTTTGAATATAAAAGCAAATTATTTATATTTACATAAAAGTATATATAGAACTTAGAAAACAAATTATAATAAATTGAATATTGTATCAGATATTTATACGTATATTTATGGTTACAATAGTATATAACCATAAAATTCTAAATTAGAAGATTAATAAATATATAATTTTCTTGTGATATTGTATGATATGTGTAATAATTTTAAATAATATTGCATAATATTTTATGATAAAGTGAATTTAAAATTATATTACTTACGAATAAAATATTTATATTTTTTAAGTTTCTTTTATTATTTTCTACTTTTCTTTATTTAAAAACTAAGAAACAATTTTATAAATAATTTATTATACTTTTTCATATAATAAATTTTGATAAAATTCCATTATATTTTATATAATTTCATATAATTGATATAATTTCCAAGTATACGTAGGATAAAATGTAATCAATTTTTGTATATCACATAAATATATAATTCACTGATTACAAATTATTTTCTCTGAAACTATTAAAGATATATCAATCTACTTTTTTTTTTAAACAAATAATTACTGATTGTTATTGAGTGATAAACTAAACATAAATAAATATTTATGTTTAAGAAAAATTTAAAGGTTAAAAAATATAAGTGTTTAATATGGAAAAATAAAACGTTATAAAATTCATATTTAATAAAAAAATATTAATCATTTTATAACAATGTAATTATTTTTTAATTTTAAAAAAAAATAGAAATAAATTAAGTAACTATATATATATTTTACGAAAATATCTTTTGTATATTTTTATAACATATATATATATATTCTCTGATTATAATCACATTTTATATGAAATAAAATGTATTAATTAATATAAAAATAATATGTAATATATAAAATAATATATAAAAATAATAAAAGATTTATATAAATATAGTTTTTAAACTAATACTTATAAATATATGTGAAAATGTATGTATCTATAAATGTATGTGAAAAAATATTTTAAAGAAAATAATTGTTTTCAATTCCAATAATTGATTTCCAAAAAAAAAGTTCGTAATATTTTCAATAAATTTTTTTTTGTTTGTTTTTAATACAAATAAATATTTAAAAAAAATTTTTCTTTAAACTATTATTAACTTATTTGAACTATTAATAATAATCCTATTTATATTGATATCATATTAATATTGATTTTTAGATTTTAAATCGAAATAATTATAAAAACAGAATAGAAACAAAATAATAATAAAAAATTTGTTTTTTAAAGAAAGTTTGATATTTATGAACATAAAATTCATTCATAATTGTTTTTTTTCAAATAATTAATTCAAAAGAAAAATAAAATTAATTTCATTATAATTATAATTAATATGATAATACATTTACAAATATTATTAAATAATATAAATATAAATAATAATATATATTATCAAAATAAAACTTGTTTAAAATTTTATAATTATTATAATTTTCATGTTAATTTTAATTCTAAACTAAATTTTAAATGACAAATAATTCATAAATAAAAAATTAATTAGAAATTGCAATATGAACAAAAATTTCTATTCTAAAATTTGTTATTTTATCATACAATATAGGAAATAATATTTGCAAATAAAAAATTATTAGCATAAAAATAAAAATAAATTAAAAATATAAAATGAAACCTATATTTATTATACAATATTTGTAAACAGAATGAATTTTTAAAATTAATTAATTATAATCAATTAAATGTATGTTATGTATATCTATCATATGATTATAAATTTATATTATATTAAATGTTATATAAAAAAAAAAATTTTCTGCATTTTTGACTTATATTTTAATTATAAAATATTGAATTTTCATATTTTCTATCAATTACTTATATATAAAACTCTTCGTGTTGATTATATACTTCACATAATAAAATTCATCTGGAGACAGAGAAAGTATTTTCCAATGAATAAATATATCATAAAATTTTTGTATATGTATATAAAAAATAATAAAATAATTTTACTTCAATAACTGAGATTTCATTATATTTTGTTAACAAATATCAATTGGTTATAAAATTAGAGTTATAATAAAATTCATTATGAAAAATATATACATGAAAAAAATTTAAATGGCTTCTTATATAACAATATTTCTCTCCTATCTAATATGAGTTTAAATAAAATTTTATTTAAAATTAAAGTATTGATATTTTATAGTAACATTTCATATTAACTACTTGTAAATTAAATCTGATTTTGAACACTTATTTGAACTCTGTTTAGTAATTACAATAATTTGTACCATTTTAAATCTGTAATTGGATTATTCTAACTCAACTTAATTGTTTTATTTATATTGTATAAAATTCATAAATTTATTATGTTTATAAAGAAATAGAAATTTTTCGCGTATCATCTAAATTAAAACAAATTATTCCATTGAAGAAAGTTACGATACAATATCGAAAAATTGTACAGTTGTCTAATAATGATATTTTGTAATAATTCTTTAAAGATAATTACATCATATCGTCAATATATTCTTATTCTAAACATGTTTTGCTTTTTCAACAATCTCATAGATGTAACACGACTACTGATTTATAAACTTTTAATTTTGTAATTGATCGACAAAAATTTTCACAGCTTTCATATAATTTTCTATTTAAATAATTACAAAACAATATTTTGTTATATATTATTAAAATATTGCTCATAATCAGTCAAATTTTCTGACTCTTATTAGATTATTATCACAATCGTTACATTATGAAATTGTTGGATATAATGATCCCTATTACCATTTGTACAATAAGAGAATTCTTTTATCGCTTCAAATAAAATGTTAACTCATTTAGATCTGTTTTTGTTTTTTTGTAAAAATATAAAAGATTAAAAAATGTAACGTTAATGATTGTAATATGCATTATAATAATCATCATAACTTATGTATGTTTCATACATTATCTTAAAACAAAAATGTGTTTAGAGCCTGAAACATTTGTTTCATTTATTAATTTTACATAAACTTTTGGTTTCATTTCAGTCTTATTGATAAAAATACGATACATATAGAAAGTATACTATCGAGACAAAAACAATTTTTTTGATTAACTCTTTATTTTTGTTTTTATCAATGGCTGCACAAGCAGTCCTCCATAACGAAGTTTTGATGTCAATATAGACTTTAAAAATTTATTTTTTTAAATGACTGAATATATGGAAGCTGCAAGCATTCCATTGTAATGAATATTGTATCCAAGAATATGTTTCAAAGAGATTTTGCCTTTCTGTTTCTTTTGTCTTAAATGTTTACAACATATACAGTTACATTACATAAAAAAGAAAAGAAATTATAATACTTAAATCTAGAGCAACTGGAATTGGTAGTTTTATATATATATATATATATATATAAAACAAATATAAACAATATATAAGAGGAATATATCTTACAAAATCTTATGTAAGAAACACAATGAAATTGCAATAATATAAACATTATAAGAAATTTTTTACATATAGAGAAAAATATACATTCATATTTAGTACGATTAGCTTACATTTGAATAAAAATGATTAATTTTAAATGAATTATGAGTTAAACAAAGCTGATGAAAAAATTATAATAATTTATGTTAAAAACGACTTTATCTTTAGAAAGGCAAAGTCTTGTAGATATATATTACTTATATAATGCTCATCGATCGGCGGTAGCGTTTTCTAGTATTAGTTATAACAACAGGAACCGATACAGGAGCGGGAGGAGTTACAGGTGTAACAGGAGTTATTGGTGTAAGAGGAGTTAAAGGAGTTTCAGCCATTTGAGCTGAAGAGGGGGGCCTGAGCTACCAAATATAATTCTCGGTTTGGGGGGCCCGCATTACTCCCACACCTCCACCGAGTCTTCTATAATTCATACAACCACACAATTTCCATTGATTTTGTTCCGAATCATACACTTCAATTGTTTTTAAATAGGCAGTTCCATCAAATCCACCCACTGCATACAGTAAACCATTCACTACTGCTAAACCTACCTGAAAATATAAAAAATTAATAAATTAATAAAATTAAATAAAAATTAATAAATAAAAATAATTCGTTTGCTAATTAAAAGCACATATAATATAGAATTAATTTAATTTATAATAAAATTTTTTATAAGAAATTTTTGAAAAAATATTCATATTTATTCTTTAAAAAAAAACAATTTTTAATTTATTTAATTTTTTTTCTATTTTTTGAAATTTTTTTAAATGACCAAAATATAAAAAAAAAATTAAGCAACTTACTCCACTTCTTCTTGATGTCATAGCAACTATTGGACTCCAAGAATTTGTATGAGGATTATACCGTTCTGCGCTCGAAAGTTCCATACAATCATCTCGTCCACCAACGGCATAAATTAGATTATTAAATACGGCACAGCCTAAATGCTTACGTCTTGTAGACATAGGCGAAACTTGAGACCATTTATTTTGTCTTGGATCATATCTTTCTACTGTATTTAATGGCGATTGACCATCAGACCCGCCGATGGCATATAAATAACCGCCTAACACAGCAACAGCTACTCCAAGTCTTCTAGTGGTCATTGGTGATACTTTGGACCATTTATTTTCCTTAGGATCATATCTGTATATGATAAATATTCTATTTTGTTTCATATTTATTATAGATATGGGTCTTATATATGACTTCATAATGACGAAGACTATTAAAACGAATTAATCTGAATAACTAAACTTTTTTATTTGAATCATTTTATAATAAAATTTATCTAAAATAAAATGATTTACCTTTCAACATGATTTAAACATTGGACGCCATCCTGACCACCTACCGCGTAAAGAAAACCATCTAATACAGCAACTCCTACACTAGTTCGACATGACGTGGTAGGTGCAACATCACAAGACCACTGATTTGTTTGTGGATCGTATCGTTCGATGCTGTTTAAATAGCTTTGTCCATCGTGACCGCCTACCGCATACAACAAATCGTTTAATACAGCAACTCCGACACCACATCTTCGTTTACTCATTGGTGCAACCATCTTCCAATCCGCAGTATTAGGATCAAATCTTTCCACGCTTGCGATTGCATCACCAGAACACCAACCTCCGACAGCGAATAGAACTTCACCGCGTCTGGTTGGTTTTCTAGGTCGTGTTCTAGGTCCTTGCATCAACGGCCTTTCTTGAGGAAGCAGCAAATAATTTTTCGCTTCATCTACTAAATCTCTACATGCATCATCAGATCTAACTAAAAGATCAGAGCCTACGGTTCCAACTAAAAATTTTGGGCTAAGAAGGGGTAATCGTACATGCTGAAGAACTTGCGCCAAATGCTG
The DNA here is from genome assembly GCF_014066325.1 of Apis laboriosa. Classification (NCBI taxonomy): domain Eukaryota; kingdom Metazoa; phylum Arthropoda; class Insecta; order Hymenoptera; family Apidae; genus Apis; species Apis laboriosa. Next base: position 2,693,864 of record NW_025223092.1, read on the forward strand.
TCTTCTTTCTGTAACGTTGTATTTGACCCAATTCATAACTGCACTAAATACCTGTTCTTCCGTTCGAACATTTAATTCATCCGAAGAAATAATATCTACTAATTGGCCAACAGGTAGTAAAAGAAATTCTTCGCTTTCCATTACCTAAAAATAAAAATAAAAATATTTACTTAAAAATCTAAGCAAATGTAAATAATTACTCAAAATTCAATTATTAGATTTGCAGAAGTTTTGCAGAATATAAAGTACATACTTCTTGAAAATTATGTTGAGTGAACTTGTCTGCAATCCGTAAAAGTTCACGACAAGAATGAGTATCTGCAAACGCTCGTATACCTAGACAATTAGATGGATCTAGTTGACGTTTGAGAAACTCGCAACATATATCTTGAATCTCTGCTAGCTGGAGAAGGCACGCTGCTGGAAGGAGAGTTTGAACGTTTGCTTCTTCGACTATAATATGAGAAGTATAACAGAAGTCTATCAATAGTTCCATTGCCATTTCATCTATGTCACGTATTGTAACTTCAGTTTGTCGAGATTCCGCCAGCTCCCCAGTAAACATCGCTCTGCAAAAAATATAATTTTGAAATTTCGATCAATTTAAATTATATTATTTAATTATTAATTATAAATATAATATTTTACCGGAAGTACGGACTACACGCCGATAAAATAACACGATGTGCAAATATCTTTCTAGAGCCGACATTGAGGACAACGTCGCACAGTTCTCGATGACGTCGAAGAACATTAAGTTCCGTGAGTGTAGCACGAGGATGTTTTTCTGATGTATGACTAAGGCGGGCTGGGGAAGGTGCGCGTTCTACGACCATTTCACCCATCCTCTGCGAGGATGGGGCGCCCGCGGCCACTCTTCCCGAGGCGCCCCTAGACCCCCCTAGTTGGAGGCGCAGCGGGGGTGACGCCCAACCCCACACCGAGTCTATCTGCAACACCATTCACCAACCACCACAGCTCTTGAATGTGCCCGCACCAGGCCTCCTGATCTTCTCAAATCCCTAAAATCAAAATATTTTTCTTATTTTTCTATAGTTTAACATTACATAAATTTTTATATACAATGATTTGTCTTGAAAAATGTGTTCAATTGAATAATTTTATTGTATGATAAAGATAGTCTTGAATGATGAAATCGAAGAGATATTTAGATTGGATTTTATAATTGGATTTTATAATTTTTTTCTAATTCTTTATAATGCCATATGACTTGAAAGTCATATGCTTATATGTTCATATTCTTAAAACTTTGTTGTATTTGTTTATAAGCAAATTATTCTGTCTTATTAGTTTGCCATTATATTGACATCACATGATTTACTTAATCATTATTAGTTTCTAAATTTCAGATTAAATTTATAATCAACTAGAATTTTTTCTTCTCATAAGCGAAAAATTCTATTTTTGAGAATTAAATAAATTATTGAATTTTATTTATTCCAATGCGTGATATCAGATCTAAAGAAAAATATGAAAATATAGGTTCAATAATGTAAAGTATTATAAAATATATTGTAAATATTGTTACATTTTAAAATATTATTTATAATAATTATAATATGAATTTATATCAGTTGAAAAAAGTACATAATTAAACATTTAATACAAGTACATAATTAAATTTCATATTTCATTAGTATAAATACTTTATATATAAATAAAAAAAAACTGTTTTAAAAAAATGTTAAATGATATATAAAATCTAATTTTAAAAAATTAAATATTTAATAATTATAATGTTAATGTAATAATTATCATGTTATAAATAAAAATTTAATTACAATAACATATAATATATGTAAATAAAAGTGATATCTAAAATAATATTTAAAGTATAAATTTTAAAAAAATAAAATAAAATTTTTTAATAAATTTTATATCAAGTTTTCTTTAAAATATTAGTAAAGTAAATATAAAATAATTTTTATAAATTTAATTTAATTACAGTAAAATAAATAAAATAACTTCAAAATAAACTCTTATTTTATATATTGATTATATACATTAAATTAAATTAGAATTTTATTAATGATTTGTGATTGTAAGATCATAATATATTTAACATTGTTAAGTAATTATATAATATATATAAAAATATGAATTGAATTTCTAAATTAAATATTATATTATTTTTATTAATAAAGTAATAAAACTAGTAGAATAAATTAATAATAATAAACTAGTACAACAAAATTTTAATATAAAAATATGTCTTTGAATTGAAAAATTCTATTATTGCAAAAATAAGATTTTCGTAAAATTAAAATAATCACATAAATCTTTTGGTGATTGTTAATATAACGATGCAATTTTTAAAAAAAGAAACAAAAAGATTAGTAAAAGTATAAATAATTATAAATATACATTTTCAATAAATACATACCAAATAAATGATATGACTCCTAAACATTATTTTCGTCTCTTGCACATTTATCTTAACAATGGATCGTGTAAAAGTATGTTCAAGGAATTCGACAATTCATAGGCATGAGAAAGTGATAGTACAAACAGCATTGACACTCACTGTATGGTGGATGTGAAGATTTCTGACGTACGATTAAGAAACTCGATCGAAACTCGATAGAATTTGGGTAGTTTCCCAGCTAATAAGCAATAAACAAAAATTTGATCACCCTTCCAGCTTCGTTTTTTCGATACGGTTAAAACAATAGCATGATGTTAAATGTCGAACTAGCGTCGTGCTTCGAGAAGCGAGCCACGTTATAAATGCAGTTTACCAGATTTTCGTAAACGATATCACGAGGGTACTTTCATTTTGATAGTTTTGCTTATGATGCATAATGCACCAAATACCGATTCCTTCGCTTCTGAACCAAATTCCCAGGGCACAGATGAGGTATAGGATAGACCTAACATTTAATGAGACTTTGTGTCTCATGTTCTGAAATACCGATCGTGCAAAAAGTTAGAATGTTTGATATGCCCTCTAGGTTTAGAGCGGTAAATGCAGAAATTATATTTAATTCAATTACAAAAGTTGATAAAATTAACAGAGTTTAAAAATAATTTCTTTATGCTATATCCTTTGATGATTTTTGTAATAAAAATCAATATTTTGAATAACTTTTTTTTTTTACATATAATAGATAGTAGATTTTAGTTTCTGAAATATTCATCAAAAAACTTTTGATACTATTGCATTAAATTCTGTTTAAATAAATATGACATACAAATATAAATAAAAATATATATATTTATAAGATAAACTTATAACATAAAAAAAATGAATCGAATTCTGTAAGATTCTATTAAGATTTTTAATCAATAAAATAGGGACAAAAAGTAAATAGAACAATAAAATTAAATAAATATCAGAATTGTTCTTTAAACAATAAATATAAATTTTGCATAACAAGTATAGATAAGGAAAACAAAATAAAAATTGAAGAATTAGCGCCATCTCTCGAATCCAAAAAGCATCTCTTCAAAGATAGGATAAAATAGAAGAAGAATTAAAGACCAGCGCCATTTCTCGAATATCAAAAACATTTGTTCAAAAATAGGATAAAATAGAATATGAATTGAACATCAGCGCCATCTCTTGATTATTTTTAAAAAGATATTTATCTCGAAAACAAAGAGATGGCGCTAGTAGCTACTTATATTTTATTTCTGTCTTCTTCTATTATTTGCTCTCTTTGTTCATGTTGTGTTTCATTTGCGGCACTCTGAAGATGGCGCTGATTACACAATTTTTAATCTATATCTATCCTTTTCTCATTTGCTCTTTGTCTATCACCCTTAACATGTGTGCGTAACACGAAAATACGATACACAAACGACACATAGAATGTCAATCGAACATCAATTGAATACATTCAGTATTTTTCTTTCCTACAATATGTTTTAATATATAAAATATATATTATATTATATTATATTATATTATATTATATTCTCAGTGGGATTTACACAAATGAAAACTTGTCAACAAAAAGTAAAGAAGTAAGGAATAATTTTGAATTGAATTATTAACAATATTAATACAAATATTCATTATAAATTATATATTATTTTTTTTTTTAATTTTCATTGAGCTATAAATATTTATAAATAATTTTTTAAACATTTTAAACATTTTTTAACCTAAGGATCATACTACATATCATTTTGATTCTCATTTTCTCACCTAAAAAAGTTGAAACTGTGTTTAGAAAAATAAATAACATTATCTAAAAATATCAGTCAAGTAATTCTAACACTCTTCGAACTAATCTAGTATTAAAATTATATATTAAATCTTACAATGATGCAAAAATAAACTTTGTAAATTAATATTATTTAATAAATTATTATAAATAAGGAGTAAGAAAACTGTTCCTTGAATCTGGAATGCAGTAATCGTTATTTTCGTGTTCGCATCTGATAAACAATGTTCGAACACTAGTATCTCGTTGTTAAATCGTGAAAGCCGGCCGTGTTTCGCGGGCATTGGTTATATTAAACCGATGCTCAATAAAATAACAAGAACGATCGATGCGCTTGAAGCGAAAGCGGAAAGAGCACGTCGCGTGTTTATGGATATTCCGCTTCCGAGAACATCGCCTCTCCATTCTCTCGCGCGAGATTATTCAATCTTCATGAACGGGACAAATGGGCCGTATATGTATATCATCGCTATGGCCGCGTGGATCACCTTATTAAGATTACAAGGGCTGGTTCCTGGCTAAAATCTAGGTCATCCGTAATAAGACGTAACCGATTTTTATTGGCACCTGCCATCCAAACTCACGACGATCCGCTTAATCATTTTATCGCATCGCGCGCCTGCTATTTTTGCAGCTTGCACATGAGCACGTTGCATTCACGGAAGTTCTGCCTGTTTTATTACGCTGAGAACTGTACCCGTTTCATGAAAAACCATATATTGAAAATTTAATTATTTGAATTATAAATGAAAGGTTATTTTCAAGAAGCTTTTGTTTTCTGTGATAGAAATCATATAGAAGAAACATATGTATGTGATAATTTTATTTTTAACACGTTGTGATATTTATTATTTGGATATTCGAAAATGATCTATCTTGCTATCTTTTAATCTCTATCATAAATATGTTAATGATAGAAAATGACATCCTAACCTAAAAATATCTTACAGTTCACAGATTTTTTTTATTAAAATATTACACTTTTATATAATAGATTGAACTGCCAAATTTCATTTGTTTTATCATCAAAGTTGTTATCCGGAGAATAAAAATATTTGTGATCATACATATATGTATGTATGTCTTGTCCAAACTATTGAATTATTAAAAAGAACAATTTAACATTATTGTAAAATACATTTTAAGAAATAAAATAAATATTTAAGTATCTGAATATTTAATAATTATTTAAGTATTATATAAAAATATATGAATAGTATATGAATATATGAATATAGTTACAATCACAGATATAATTTTGTTGCATTTAAATATGTGAGATTCTTATATGCTTAAAATTTAACTGCAGGTGTTTCTTACATATATTTAATTATTACATGTAATTTCCATCAGAGCAGTTGCAAGTTTCCTTAAAGTGTTTTCGATAAATACAGAAAGAGAAAGATATATAATTATAAATTTATCGAAATATAATAATAAATTATAATATCATACATAATAAATAACCAATATTTATTTTCTTATTTACACCATAAAAAAAAACAAAAACAATTTGTTCTTTTCTTTTTTTTTTACTAAAATTTTACGTATATTTTTTTTTTCATATTGTCTTAATAAGAATACGAATGTATCTTTAATTTATATTAATTTGTATTAAATTATCTTATTTGATAATAAGCGAGAGAATAAATTCCAGCATTTGTTGTCGGACAAAAGATATATGCGCACTATTGTAAATTCATAATACTACTTTTTTACCAAAGAAATTGTAGAGATAATTATAAAGATATAAACAATAGTCGAAGTATTGAACATAAAAATTATAAAATCAAAAGGTATATATTTGAAAAAAAAAAGAAAAATGTAAGATTTAAAAATTAATTTTTCGGAAAAATTATCTTTTAAATCTGGAACGCAAAAAGGCGGAGCATTTTTTTTCACTATCAAAAAATAATCATACTTTTGATTTTATCATCTTATCCTACCGTTACATTACGGAGACTTAACTTGAGATACATCTTTACAACACGTTTCGCTCGTAAATGAAATCGCAATCACTGCGATCGATATTCACGAAACACTGGACAACTAGGCTGTGCTTCGATACTGTTGTTACGCATGCATACTGAGTTTTATCGCGGTTTATCAGTGGATGCGACCGAGTCAAGCCGGTTTTTGTATCGGCAACGATCTTTATCGGCGCGGGCCCGAGTAAGTCGTCAGTGTAATTTTAAATTCGCGATGCGTCGAAGCGTCATTAAAGTGGTTTAAGAGGTATCGCCTGTGTTACCGCGGTTTTTCGACTTAAACGCACTGCCTCGAGGCGCGTTTAACTTCGATTACAGAAACTCGAACCGAGTTTGCGGCCTTTCGGAACCCGACCCGGAATAATGTCCTTACGTTTCTTTCTTTTTCCTCCATTTTTTTTCTTTTTTTTTTCTTCCGTTTACTCTTCGCCCAAAACACGGATTTTAATGTTGCAACGTTAATACATTATCTGCGTAAGTACCGTACGATTATTTTTGTTTCTTTTCTTGCAAACACGTCTCGAATAATATTTAATATAAATTTATGAACGAGAGAAATTGCATGTTTTTGGTATCTACATTTTTCCCATATATTATGAATATTTCGTTATTTTAATATCTCATTTTAGTTTCATCGTTATTATTACAATTTTAAGCTTTTCAAAATATCCAAAGGTGTTTATAAGGTGTCCAAGATATTTCCCAATATTAGTGAAAATTAGAGTGAAATGGGAACTAGATAGCATTGTTTTAGGGTTCCCTAGAATATCTTAGAATTACATTAATTAATAATATATCATCCAAATTAATAATTTTGTGAATTTTTAAAGATTTAAAATATATCGAAAATTTCATTTGAGACTCGTCACCTTAATAATCCTCAAAAAATATGGAATTTTGGGACTTTCGCAGAAAAAACTGGGACAAATGGGGAATTTTTCCTTTGATGGTACCGACAATCATCGAATCCCATTTGTTGAGAATTTATAAGCGATGTTCGCATTTATACGTTCACTTTCGTATAATTTTTGGTGTAAACTTTACTACAGTATATAGTAATGTTGGCAAGACGGTGTTGCTTCGATCGATCCGGGTAGCACGTGCTCGACCATAAGCGGGTGCAAATGAGCATGCATAAAGATAAATGTCACGCGGGAACCAAGGAATCATTGTGCACTATCTCATCGTGTCCTCGCTATATAGGTACCTTTCACCCCGTTCCGGAACAACGAATTCGCGTTCTTTTCGCTTGCTCTCGTTGCTTTTCGAACACATAAATAAGAAGGAACAGCTGGAAACGTACACGCATGGTGATACACGATCATTGAAACATTTCAAGTGAAAACTTTGGAATTATTTGTCGAATCTTTGAACGTTTGGTAAGAGAAAAAAATTCATTTCTATTTGTCATTCTTTTGAATTGTTTTTTTCATTGCATTAAGGATTAAGCTAATGATAACTCTGCGCCCAAGTTACTTTAGATTATAATTCCTTTACGATTCTCTAGAATCACACTGCATAATTAATATAATACGTATCTATCCGGACAGTTAACAATTTTGTAAATTTCTAAAAATATTGAATTTAAGATTTTAAAATTCATGGAAAAATTCGTATAAATTTGAACGTATTTGTAATTTGCTCGAATCGAGAGAAAAAAACACGAGAAATAGAGGAAGAGAGGATATGCGGGTATATGCTAGAATATATTACGTGAAAGATGCATACGTTCAGTTCAGTATTTAACTGTTCACTGAAAACTGTGTTTAGTGTTAAATTATGGTTTTGTATATTTAAAAAAAATTGTTCATCTCTTCTGTCCAATTCCTGTCTTCCAGATTCATCTAAAAAAAAGAAAAAAATTTCATTGTGATTGACGATCAAATTTTAAATAGATTTTTTTTTTTTAAATTTTAACAAGTTTTAATCAACGTTAAAGCGTTCGAACGTCGTGTAATCAATAATAAATAATTGTTTTTCACACCTTGTACATATATATAAGAGGACGAATTAAACCGGATCAGTAGTAAAGCGCGTGAATTATTTATTATCATACGTTACATATATATTATTCTGGCCCAATTTAAGGCGCAATTATTGACGTTGCTGTCTGCACATCGACATTGTCACCAATTTCTTGGCTGACTGATATCTCTGCATCGTATGTATACGAGTTTCAAACAGGCCGCATCAGCGATCGTATCGATGAGGAATACTTTTTTGACGATGATCGAATGGGATTTGCTGTACCGCTGTATCAAAGAAAATTGCACTTCCGCCGCACAACTGGACACAACATTAATCTCGTAAGCAAGTATGGGACCTTGTGTTTTTGTTGACTTCATTATTGTTAAGCGATTGGTCTTTCTGTTGAGCTGTTAAGTCATATCGCCGAGTTTGAGTAATGATACCTTTTTCTTTTTCTTTTTTTTTTTCTTTTGAATAATTATTTTTTTTAACGATTGTTCATTACCGTGGCCACAAGAAATATGATTAATGATCGACGAAATGGTCAGTTGACATTTTTGGTTGAATTTTTCTAGGCTTACGTGTGCTTAACAATAAGTACACGTAAGGGTATAAGTGTTTTGATAATGAATGAATGTTTCAATCTGTTATTGTTATTATTATTTGCTTTTTGAAGCAAACATAATTATTCAAAAATAACATTCAAATATACGATATATTATTTAAATATTTTACTTTGAATAATTTTTTAAACAAAACTTAATTTAAATAGAAATAAGTTTCTAGCACGTTTCATAAAGACATTTTGAAAAATTGATGAAACGTGACTAATTATATATATATATATATATATATATATATATATATATACATATGATTTTAATAAAAACCATATTATTGAAATTAAGTAATGAACAAATCTGAAATATCGTTCCAAGCGTTGAAAACACGGTTTACTAGAGTGCATATAATATTTTGCGACCATAATGAAAGATACTCGAAATGAGGAGTTAAAAACACGCGATGCTCGTTTTCGAGTTAGGAGACGTGCTATTAATTACGCCCGCGAAATGCCTATGTTTAAACGGAGCAGACCCGAATGCAACAGGTACAAAATATCCATTTCTTTATATAGGTGCTTATAATCTCGATTATATACCATTTTTCTGAATAACGTTTCTTAATTCCTTACATGATTAGCAAAATTGAAAAAAGACAAAAAATTTCTAGAAATAATTTTAAAATAAAAAAAAGTAGAATTATTTACATCTTTTTCTTAATAATAATTCTTATACTCTTAAGTGATCAACAAAATTGAGATTTTAAAAATATTTCCAGTCTTTTTCAAAGATTAGAGAAATTTTAAAATAAGAAATAATAAAAATTTTGTTGTTAAAATTTTATTATTACACTATATGTGTATATATATATATTCGTGGTGGTAGTGTGCAAAGAATCTAAAATATAATAAAAGGTTAATTCTTTTGAAATCGATTTTTCATTTAACAATGAATGCGATATTATTATAAAATAATACGGATAATAATAAATTAAAAAAAAAAAATAATGAGTCTAATATTCTTACAGATCTCATGTCATATCAGAAAAACTATAATCTATTATTTAATCCTGTAAAACTTATTATAGGACATATTATTCTATTAGTTTCAAAAGAATACAAATTGAATCTTTTTCTTACATATAGATCAATTTAGAAATTAAAAAAAAAAAAAAAAAGGAATCATTCTTTGTATCTGTATTCCTAATAAACAACCTTGTGTAAAGCAGCTGTTGCTAAAGTTTTCTTCTGATCAGTTTGAAAATATTTTATATACAGATTATGGTAATTTGTTTGTATTTTACGATTAAAAGACAAAGTAAAAAAAAAAAAAAAAAAAAGAAAGAAAGGAATATCCTGCACCGATAAAAACCATATAGTGTTCACACTTCGTGAAGTCTAATATACAACGTAACAAAAATGTCTTTTAAATAGCCATATATAGAAACTTGATTGGAATTACAAGGCTGTATTAACTTTCGGTCGACAAGAATCGACAAAAATGTAAACATCATTTTCGAAAGCAATAAGTTTTTTGCGTTATCCGAATTATGGCCACGTTACGATAGACTTGAACAGCAATATATTACGAATTTTACAAATATAAATTATTTATATAAGCTATCGTGTTAATTATCACGAAAGAAAACGACGACACACGACATTTTTACATGTCAATATATACAATATATACACGATAGTCGATTAAAACACTCACGAACGAAGCTTTTTTTCTTTTATACATGTATAAAGTATGTTATACAAATTGCATATTTATATTTAAACAAGTTTGAAATAAGATTATTAATATTTTTTCGAACATTTAGCGATATCAGATAATAGAGATCCATAGAATTAAACATGTTCTTGTTGATTATTAGTTCTTATCGAATTAATTGAAATTCCTTATTTCAAACTCGAAAAAATATATAAAATTTGGAATCTTGATTTACTATGGATAAAGAAATTCGAGTATATATAAATAATTGTAATTATTAATAATTTAAAGAAGAGATATTAAATATTTATGATAATATATATATTATTTTAAACACTTGTAACTTGATAATAAACATTTATTTATTTTTTACATTTATTTACGTGTTAACCTTAATTTAAATAATATTAAAAAATCAAAGATTCATTTCAAGATCACATCATTAAATTTTTTTTAATTTTAATTCATTATATTTTAATATTCATTAAACAAGAAGATGCAATGATGGTCTACATATACGTTTTTAAATATAAAAATATATGGATAACTTTAAAAACTGACAATAATTTTATTTCTTTTTCGATATCACAAACTTGTAATGTTCTAATAATTTGTAATAAAAATATGAAATAATTAGCATATTGATTTGTTAATAAATAAATTCACATATAATTTAGTGAATTATTAACTATAAATAATTTAGATATTGTTATCCTACTATTAAAAAAATTTGTAATCATTTTTCTAATAATTAGATTGAATTTTTAATTAATTTTGTTATTAATTCATAATTATTGCTATAAATATCAATAATAATTGTAATTATTTTATTAGATTTAATACAAAAAAATTTTCTGCTCTAACAATATTCTAATCTGTCTTTCTCTTTTTTCTTTTAAGTATTGAATTTTATGCAATACATTAATTCCAAACTTTTGATCAGTAGTAATGACAAATAAACGATAAAGAAAAAATTAAATGTTATTCAAGATGTCATTAATCATTTTCTGATAGATATCTGTATTAGAAATAACTTCAATATCAATAACTTATCGAAATATATAATCTTATCGTTTATGTTTCGATAATATAATTGAGATATCGATAATGGAAATAGAAGTAAAGAAGTTGAAATAGAAAGAAGTATAACATATTTATAACATTATATACTTCTTTTTCTTAATTTAAATTTATTATAGCCAACATGTTAATATATTTCGTTGGTAATTCCATTTCTCGATTAAATAAAATTTTACGAATTTTTGAAAACAAGAGATTTTTAGGTGCAGAGAATGAAGGTATGCATAAATATTCTAATGCAAGTTTCGAAAGCCTTGGAAACGTTGAATGGCCCATGTTATTCCACCATATGATTGGATCGGTTTTTCTATTAATTATTTTCACATTTGCGTATCTATAAAAACAAACAAGAATTATAAATGTACTGTTATTGTTAAATGTCAATATCTTATTCTTAATAACAGATAGAAAATTTTTTATTTTAATTTTCTTTTTCAATTAGAATTATCGATAAAATAATTCAATATATATAATAATTCAACCATAATACCATTATTTAATCATAATGAAATGATTAAATAATAATTAAAATAGAAATAAATAAATAAATAAATAAATATATATATATATATATATTTCTAAAACTCAAAATTAAATTGACCAAAAATCTTGTATTTTTATTTTTAATAATTGCAAAAATTTAATAATGAACAGAAAAAAAGTAAAATACATAAATTAAATAATTGTTAGAATACCTCTCCAATTCATACTTCAATGAATAATAAATTTCACAATTATCAAATTCAATCTGCAACTCTTGAACTCTCTTATCGAATACTGCCCACAAAATATTCGTTTCTTTATTCTCCTCTTTTATCTCCACTTTATCCATATGTAAATCAGAATTATTCTTTTCATTATTGAAACAATAATTTAACTCCTGAATCAACAAATGTTTCGCCAATTTAACACATTCTTTCGATTGAAACGCGATATCCTTGTATCTAGGATCCAAAAACGTGGCAATGGCGTAAACAGGATTTTTTTCGATATTCTCAAATCGTTTACCGAAAAATGTTAATAAATTGTCACGGAACAAAATCACATCTTGCGACAAATTATCCGTATTTTTCAAAGCAGCCTCCACACCATGAACTATGGGTATTATTTTTGAAATTGTCACGGTACAATCGACCAATAATTCTCTCGTAGCCTCGTGCAATGGTTTCAAAACCCTTATCATCTCGGAAATTATCCTCCATTCATGCTCTGTCAAGGATGGTACGTCCTTCTGCGACACTTTGAGAAAAACTTCTGATAGAACAGATCTTAATTCGTTTATATTGTTCAACAATAAATACACAGTGGTCCATCGATCAGTATCTTTGAACAAATTCGAAATTTTCGATGAATTTTCTCCAAGTTGATGCTTCCTCAATAATTTCGTAACGGTGCTATTGAATCTAAAAGAATGAACAATATTTCGACATTTATTCACCACCTCGTTTATAATTTCAGTATCTCTTATAGCGTTTCGTGTGATCAAGTTCAACGTGCGACCGAAACAATATATCTGTCGCCATTCTGTTTCATTCGTGTTCACAATATCACTTTTACCATTGTAAACGACAGTTCTTATTTTCGAAGCGATCTTCCAAGTGTCAGCAACTTTTAACAAGTTCTCGCTTATAGTCGTTTTATTCATTTGTTTCAGGCACGAGATCTGCAAAACTTTATGATGCTGGACTTCGTTGGCGCAAAAATGCGCGATCGTTATCATAAATGGTAATCCGCGTTTAGAATCTGTGCATAAACTTGTGGTAAGGTGAATATTCGTCGCTTTCGATAAAATTTCATTCATTTCTACGCATTTACGCTCGTACAATTCTGGAAGATATTCTAAAATCAAGGTATCTTTATCTGGCACTTTGTATTTGTCGTTCAACGTTCTTATGAAATTTGTGAATCCTTTTCCATACACCGTGGAGAACGGGATTACGTTTTCGGCTATGATTTGTATCAAAGATCGTGTTATCTCTCTGTCTCGTCTCAAATCAAAATATTTTTCCGATATATCACAAATTTTCGAAGAAGTTGACGATCTCTGTCTGGATGATTTCCACGAAGTGGACGCGTGATTTTGGTTTGTTTTTTTATTTGGTTGACTAGGTAGTTCGTTTTCTAGAATATTTTTGTGACGTATACGAATATGTGACCACAGATTCGTTGTGTTTTTACAATAAGGCACCGTGAGATTGCACTTGTTGCACTTGACAATCGCGTGTGATCCATCTTCTTGGTAATTTATGGAAAAATGTCGCCATATGGCACTTCTCTTCACACGAATTTTAGGCATGTTTAATTATTCGTAAAAAATAATTCTTAAAATATTCAATACTAGAAAGAATTAAATATTCTTTTTATTAATTTTAAATATATATATATATATAATTTTTATTCGTATTGTAAAATAATTTTTATGTATTTATAAAATATTACTTTTTTAATATCGATGTGTTTTGTTCTAAATTTTATTTTTATTTGAAAAAAAATATCTCTTGAATTTTCTAGAATTTATTAAATCACTAATAAATAATAATAATAGATTTTTTTTTAAATTTTATAACAATCTATATTTTATTTTAGACGAATATTAATATAGCGTTTATTTTATTTAGTTTCCTGCTCTGTTACTAAGAATGATACTACTAACATCAAATTTTACGATTAAACTGTGACGATGATGCTATTAATGATTAGCGATAAGATATCGATAACTTATCGATAATATTATTAATATATCGATAATAAAATGAAAATAAATAGAACAATTTATAATGCATATAAAATCTACAAATAAAGTTATAGTTTCAATTTTTTAAATGAATTATTTAAATATATCATAAAGTTATTGAGAGATTATTTTTATTATATAGAAATTGTTTTCGTAGCTTGATGTTATGTGAGATAAAATAAATGTAGATGCACTTAAGATTATTTTATTAATTAGATTAGAAATAGATTATATGATAAATTTTTTTTCATTGATTAATATTCCAATTTCCATAATTCACGTTCATAATAAAGATTAATTTAAAAATTAATTTTTTACTACAAGTATTTTATAAAAATTCATAAATATCTATGAATATTATAATATTATAATATTAACAAAGATAAAAATAAAATAATAACAGTTATTTTCAGCATATAATTTTTATGTAATCGATTGTTATAAAATGAAAGAATTTTAATTGTCATTATATAAATGACAATATCAAAAAAATAAAATCAATATTCTTATCATATTTTATTAATTCCTAAAATGATAGAATATTCATATTAAAAATTTAGAAAAATAAAAGGGTACAATACAAACTTGTTTTCGTAAATTATAAAATTTCAAATTCTTTATCTAACTTTGCTTCAAGTTCGCTATATAATATAATATAATATAACTTGTAATATACACGATACATTATTCAACTCAAATAATTTGAATTCGAATCATTCAAATTCCTTTAAACCTTTAAACCTTATTATAAATATATAATATATGTAATATTAAGATATCGAATTCATATTCCTTTATATTAAATATTAATATTATCAATCAGGATTTTTGACTCAGTGCCGCGGGAATGAAATGAGCTGTCGGGGCAACAGGTGAAGTATAGGGTACAATTTTTTCGTTGCCGATAAATCAGTGAAGATAAAACGAGTCTAGCTGCCGGATTATACGTTGCACCTGTTTTATCTTTCCTTTTTCGGATTATCTGCCTCTTTCTATTAATCTTTCTTTTCAGAATACAATTAAACACAAGACGATGGATCTTGAGTAATGGAAGTGATTTACATTTTTATGAATTGATTAATTTATTACTGATAATATTTGTTTCGATTATTTACATATAATTTTTTTTTAATTATTTTTTAATTGGATATATGTAAAGTAGCTATTTGTAAATCTCTTTGGATAATTATTTTTAATTAATTCTTGGAATTTTTTTAAATTTATTTATGTGATTAGATAAAAATTTATATAATGGTAATTTTGTAATTACATCAAATTAGAAAAGTTTTATGAGTAAAAATTTTCGAGAAAATTTGGAAAATTTTTTTTCAAGTTTTCGAGATAAATGCCAATCGAAACATTAATCATCGAAAGCATAAATGATAGGAAATTGTGGTCGAAGTTAACGACATGTATATATATAAACATATATAGAAGCAGGGATTGCATGGCGAGTCGAGGATATGCGGGTAGCATGTCCAATTCCCGCGCAACTGTGCCTACACCCGATTTATACCTGTACAAGAGCCAGTTCTCGGCGTCTTGGAACGTGCAGCTGACCGTTTTCCATTGCCACCTGTACCGTTCGTCTCCTTTCGTGTATACTTTTCCGTTTTGCGGTCCCACACGCGCGACTTTTAAAGAGACTTTTGAAGAAAAGAAAAAAAAAAGAAGTTCGTTTGCCGCCCGTACCCTTCCAATCGATACCGCCATTTTTTCTTAAATTTTCGCGACTTCTCGAGTCACTCATTTGCTTTTATAAGTTATACGAATATTTTATAACGGAAGTATCCTTTTTTTTTCGAATTAAATTAATTTCTTTTTATTAAATTAATCGAAAAATTATGCTAGAATAAAATTTTGCGGACAGATGGTTCGTTCTCTTTTATAATAAAATGATATTACTAAATTGATAGATTATAAATTATAAGATTTCTTTTTTAATATAATTTTATTGTTTCTATTTATAATTTGATTTTAGAGTTTTGTTTGTTTTATTATTAAACTTATTGTTATGCAAAATAATCTTTCGATATTTGTGATTTGTAAATAATAATATTAATTTATAATTGTTCAAAAACGTCTCGATCTGTTTTTTTTTTTTTTTATAAATTTACGTATGTTGTCATAATTAACATAATTCTAAATATAAATAAAGAAATTTATACTTTACATAAAAAGGAAAAAAAATTTTTAAATTAATTAATAACATTTTTTTATGATCACATATATTATCGTCAATAAAACATTTTCTTATTTATAGTTAATTTATGTGTAATTTATTTATATTTTTATCTATTTTTTTTTAGCAATATATAATTGAATTCTGGTTAATAAATATTTATTACAAATTCAATGCATATAAGTCAGATATTGTTGAAAGTTATAAAAGCATTGGTCGAAAGTGACATTGACGTACGGTGTCTCCATAATACTGAGCACCTGTACGGATATAGTTGCGTCATTATTGTAAAAAAAAAAAACCTCAATTATTTTAGATAAAGAAAGAAAAATACAACTTTTAATTACCTCGATATATTTGATTTTTCACTTGATATTATCTAACACACTTTTTTTAATAAAAATAATATCCTCGTTATTTTTTTTTTTTATAAAAAAATTAATTTCTCTTCGTTTCGTTCTCTATGAATTCTCGCTCCTTCATCTAACGCGAGTCGAAATTGAAATGTTCGATGGATTTACGCGGATATCGAATATAAACAAAATCTAAAGCGACTTTACTTTCAACTTTCGTCTTTGTTTTGGTTTTTAAAATTAAATCGTTCCACGAATTTATCGACACGTAATAACTCGTTTCAATAACATTCACGTATAATAACATTCTATCGATCAGTAGACAGACGATCTTGCGCCAGTGAATATCGTTCTAAGGAACGACGTGCGCGTGTAACGTGCGATATCGATCGATTCGATTAAAAGTCACGTGGACGAGTGGATCGCGGTGCAAGCATCGCGGTAATGCGCATTTAATGACAGAAATGAAGGGGAGTAACGTCTCTGGGGAAAATTTTTGCTTCGACGGTGGCGGAGCATCGGTTGTCCCCCGATATCCGTGTAAATCCATTTCGGGATCATCACGCGACAATAACGTTAAACTTGAATCGAGTCGATTCCTTTCGCGTTTCATGTCGAGTACTAATTTTATTGTTAATGTTTCCTTGCCTCTTTCGTGTTACGTTACGATTTATTTTTATCACGATGTCATTAACGAAGAATCCAATGAATTTCAGCTCAATAATAAATGCCATAACGTTAAAAATTTATTAAGGTGGCAAGTTTTAACAACTTTTGATGATCATTTTATTTTAATTTTTTTTTAAATTTATCTAGTTATTAATATTTTGTTAATAGTTTGATGATTAATAATTAGACATATTTAAATTCTTTCACGAATTCGTTTCTAAAGCGATTAATTTCTCTTGTTCAATCGTTACTAATCTCGTAATTTCAAAATTTGTCGCATTCCATCCACTTTGAAGTGTGCGGCGTTCATCGAAAAGGGTGCAACGTGTAGTTTGCTAGTTACGTTTTTTTCGATATTGGCACGTACCGTGTGTCTTCACCTGCACGGCATATGGTGACGGTGCAGAACGATGATCCATGTCGATGATGCCTATATCGGGGGATGCCAGTTGGATTGAACTGCCGGTTAATTTGGTGCTCATCCCCGCGACCCACTGGTTTTCGAGGGTCGAGAGCCTCTACTTCCGTTACTTGACCCTTCCCAAGGGAGTCACGCACCGTTGATTCCATATTTTCTCTCTCTCTCTCTCTCTCTCTCTTCTTTTTTCTATTTTTTATTCTTCTCTTTTTCCCTTCTTCTTCACTTTTTTCCCGTCTTGCTTCATCTTCTTATTTATTCATTTGTTTTTTTACCCTTTAAAATCCACTCTTTCCTTTTTACACGGTATTTTAAAATTCTTTTAAAATTCTTCCTTTTATCATATCATATCGTTCCTTTAGTTATACGTAATTATTACTCTCGTATAGAGGAGATGATACGTTATTGTGTTACTCGACTGATTATTTGTAAAATTTCGGCTAACGGATTATATTAAATTGACAATACAAAAGAATCTATTATTCATATATAAAAATTGAATTAATTAAAGTGTTCTTTTATACGTATTTCAATTGACTTTTTTATTTCCATTGTTAAATTTGATCACACGCATTAAATATTGTTTCGAATAATTACCAAAGCGAACTTTAATCGAATTATTACAATTCGTAAGGAATATTTTTAACATTATTGAATATTTTTATATTTATCGCCATTCCATTTCCACGTAAACACGTTAATCATTCCATTAGATTGATTTCGCATGAAAATATATTCATCAATAACAAAACTTTCTATCGGTCAACATTTTATTCACTTTCTTTCCAAAAGAAATGCGCCATCAATCACCTCGCCGCACAACATGATCGCGGCCATTAAAATCATCAAATAACAATCAAGATGCTCCTCAATTCCGTATCAATTGATAAATTATTACCGGCAAAGGACGCTCGATATGGTTATTGCATGGGCAATGTTCATTAATAAAAAAAAGTAACGTTTCTGGAAGTATGTTTTGCACGATACGAATTGCAATGCCCTCTTCTTACGGCACACGAAAGAACCGAAAACTGGCCACGGCATACATAACTTTAAACTTTAAACGAAGCACCGAGATAGCACCACCTGCCTCTCTCACCCATTTTAATTTGTCACCACGTTGTTGCCATCGACGTCGCGAGTTAAGACTTTCTCTGTCTTCTTGCCCGGTACCATGAAATCCGGACACATCGAGCACAACAAGAGAATTCTCTTCCTTTTTCGCGTGGAATCGTGGAACGCACGCTATGCGCCCATACGAAACCGGCTGTGTGTACTTCTTCTTTTTACATTGTCCCGCCGTTTAGCCGCAACAACGCTAAAAAACTTCAACTTCAATGTGGACAACTTTGGGGTTGAGCACTTGGTCTGTCCGTTCTTCACGGAAGAAATATAATTAGGATTAAAGTGTAGAGAGTAGAATTGTATCAAGATGATTGGAGGATCTTTTGATTCGAATTTAAAAATGAAATACGAATATTTACAATATACATAATCAATATATTCGCGACGTTTTATAAGTAATTGAAGTTGGATGAAGCGAAGAAGAAACTCAATTAAAAATTATTTTATTTCATTTAAACTGCTTATATAGCTTAATAATAAATAAATTTCATCGATCAAATTTTTTTTTTTTTTTTTTTTTTGCTTCGGCTTCTAGAATCAATCCTCCAAAGGTGTATTGTAAAATTTGAAGAAATGTTGAAATTGTTTGTCTATTTCAATCAAAGAGAGAGAGAGAGAGAGAGAGAGCAATGAATAACACGATACGTTACGTGTAAATTTATCCAAAAGAGGGGGATGGTTCGCAAGCAACGATATCGATGAATCTTCTTTTATTTCGTTGGCGATCCAATTAATGCGCCACATGACGTTTCCGACGAGCGGAAATCGGTGAAGGGGCCAGAGAGAAACGATCGGGAGAGGGGTCAGACTCCTAGGAGGGTCTAAGTTAATTGTTAATCGGTAATCCAGCCTCGTTCTGCCAGGCTACCGTGGAAATGCCAGTTGGTCCCTGCGATTTTTCGAATCCGAAGAATGTTATATACTTTGAACTTCCTGAATCGTATATATATATGTATATATATATATATATCATCGTCAAACAATTAATGAGCGTGCGTATGATGATCGCCATATTTGAGACTTGATTTTCATATAATTTTTGAATTTATATTTTTAGATAACGGCGTGGACAAGTGTTTGGAATAAAATAGGGAAGAAACGATAGTTTGGTCACAGATTTGTTAAAAAAAAGTTGTTATTATTATTGATTAAAAAAATATTTCGAGACGTTGAATTGATCGATGAAAGTTTTTTTTAAAATGAAAATACGAGGTTAGCTTTAAGGCAGACAACCAAGATTAAGCAAATTTCTATAAAGGAAGCCTTCTATATTAAACTCTTCATTCGTTCAAATTAATAGGAAAGATAATTACAACGTCTGAGAAATCAGATATAATCGAAGATAAAGTTTTCGCCATAAAGGAACAAAGAGTTTTTGCTAATTTCTCGCCAACAATCTGTCTGCGGGCGCGTGCCATGTGGCAAACAGAATTTCACACTTCGATCGGACACGCCCGATTTTCCGAGATCCTAATTGGATGAAAGTACAAAGACGAGCCTCTTCATCGTTCCCTTGATTACTTAACGGTTGTATGCGTAAAGGTGGAGCTATGTTTCGTTCAAACAAGATATTTCTTTGGTCTACCTGGTTGTCAGTCACAAAAGTTTGCAAATTCATAAAAAATATTCGAAAATAAATAAATAGTATAGTTTTTCATAGTTGTTAATACATCGTGTATATTTATAGTGTACACGTATTCGGATATTATTAATACCTTTTGTCGTGAATAGAAAATTTGTACTTTCGTGTTCGCTATTCTTTAAATTCATATTTCGAGAGGCTAGGGTGTAAAATTTGCTAAAAAGTTTGATAAACAGCAAATTCCTTTTCTGTAGAAAAATTGTTTTTTTGAATTAAATTTTATTTTAGTATATAATAATAAAATTAATTGTTGTTTCTCTCTTTTTAAATGTTGCATATATCTTTTTAAAAAATGTTTACATTTATTCGATGCAATGTTTCGTGTGGAGCAAATATAAATTTAGATCGATAGTGTACAGTTGAAAGTTTTCTGAGTTCCCGATTAAAAATAGCCGCAAATATTTATCATAAAAGTGGGTGTGATGTGTAATGATCAAGCTAAGTAACGCGTGAGTATCTGCTTTTTCAAAAGTTCCCATGCATATAACCCACAGCAAATAAAGAGTGGCAATATAAAACGTTCCAAGATCACGTGACAGAGTATATGGGGTTAGATATATGGTTTTAGATCCAATATACGGGACAGATGTTCTATCATCAGTGATTCTATTTTGCTTGTATTTTTTTTTTCTAAATTAATTTTATATATAAAATATTCTAAAAGTATAATATCTCAAAATATTCTAAAAGTTTTAAAACATTTTTTAAATTTTATAATATGTGATAGGAATAAAAAGAATAATATTATTATTTTAAAATGTTAATTTTTATCAATGATTTTCAATGTTTTTTTTTAATATACATACATATTTTTTTCTTAATAAATAGAAATAAAATAATTATTTATTTGCATTAAATAACATTTAATAATATACAAAAAGAATTTGCAACTGTTTTTTTTTAAATCTTTTTAAAACTTCACTTATAGCACATTGCAAATGAAAAAAAAAATAATATTCCAAATTATTTAGAACAATAATATTTTCTTTTAATTTAATGTAAAAATCTTGGACATATCGGTTCTAAAAAATCTAATTTATGCTAACGCAATTTATAAGAATAAAATGTCAATTTTTAATAATATCAAAATTTATTTCGATTATAATTCCAAAAATTAATCCCCCAATAATGAATTCAACTTAAACGCGATAGGTATGCGCGAATCACGTCGCAAGGGGTAGATCAAACACGATCCGGGTGTCCAATAAAATCGAGGAACGCAATCAAAACGTTCTCGAGGAAGACGTCACCTTTGAAACTTGCCATACGACCCTGTGATAGGATGGTAATCCTAACAAAATGTGATTGAACCGATTGGAAATGAAATTCTGTTCCTGATCACGAGGCACGGAACTCACAACAACATATATATATATATATATATATATATACATATGTATATAAGTTCGTTCCTCGGAGGATGGCTTTTACCTTTCTTGCTCCTCTTTTATTTTTTCGTTACCTGGCCACGTGGCGACGCGTGCTAGCCTCGGGGGACACTTGCAAAGGCCCCTCGGCCGATGGCTCCGTCTGTCGTGTGGAACGCTCCACAATGTTGTAATAATAATGCTAACTATATACATCACGATTGTTGATTTTTTTCTCAGCTTTCGATGTTTATACACCGTATACGTCTAATTTAATGAATTTAAATTAAAAATTCGAGATATTCGAAATCTGAAAGTTACTTACGAATTTAAAAAGTTTTGATAATTGAGAAAGGAAAATTAAGGAAAGATTAAATTCTAAGTGGCATAAAATCTGATCTATAGATTCAAAAATTGGCAAAATTTTTTAAGTTTCGAGATTTTATGTAATCTAATTCAAGTTTTCGAGCCACGAAACTTTTTTAATTTCAAAGGACGTCAAAGTTTTTGGATAACTTATACTTAATTTAAAGTAACAGTTTCAAAATTTTGAGTATTATTCCACTTTTAATTTAATCTAATCTAACTTTAGATTTCGAAAAAATACTTAATTTTAATTGGTGCGATTTCACCAATTACGTAAAAGATAATGATATATGACATACTGGTGTATCACGATGCATCATTATCTTTGGTAAAAATATAATATAAATTCAATAAATGAGGTACAAATAACACACAAGATTATTTTATTTCGACAAATGGTCACGCAAAGATAAGCTGATTTCTCTTTTAATTCGAGGAGATGATATCCTCAACAAAGGATTGCGCTTTCTTAAGGATGCATAATTTTAATTTTTATTAATCATGTCATTACAAACACGTCGATGAATATTCATATACAATGTAGACATATCGAAGATCGAACTCGCGATAACCGCAACCTGTTCAGTTACAAATAAACGATGCAGCGAGCCGAACCATATATCGTGTCAAAAGTATTCGTTTTTCAGACGAACGATTCCGTTTGACGGAACCGGTAATTCATAAATGAAAAGTATCGAGTTATAACGAAGAGAATTTGTTGATAGTTTAAAGTTCATATATTTCTTCAGATTATACAACAAAATA
Organism: Apis laboriosa; assembly: GCF_014066325.1. Taxonomy (NCBI): domain Eukaryota; kingdom Metazoa; phylum Arthropoda; class Insecta; order Hymenoptera; family Apidae; genus Apis; species Apis laboriosa. The sequence goes on from NW_025223092.1 coordinate 2,716,987, forward strand.
AGAGAAAATAATATGATTATTTTCTAATAATAAAAAAAAAATCTTACTTTTCAATATTTATTAATATTACATCACGTTATATTCAATTGGTCCACTATTGATTTTAATAATATCTGAATGAAACGATACTCTCCATTATGAATTAATTTTTCGTGATGATGTTCATATCGATAACATTGCGCATTTTATTTCCTAATTATTATTTAAAACCATAATTTCAAACCATAAATGCCCAATAGAATTAACATCTGAATTTTATGCTACAAATGCCTAAAATATTTATTTTACCTCTCTATCTTAAATTAATTATAAAATTACTTTCGAAGCATAAGCTCGATGCATATCTACATATTTATTATTCAATATTTCAGAAGCGAATGCTCGAATACTTTCGCGTATATGTGTATATTTAAAGAAAGGAATCATAAAGAAGAGAACCGATGAAAAAGTATCTCGATAAAATCGAGAGGAACGCGCACACGGGGTACGTGGCACACGGCTTACGAAAATCATGATGAAACGGTGTGATTGAGAAAACCGGTAGAACATTACATATGCGAGGTATGCCTGCATCGGAACGGCTGTAGTTATATATATATATATATATATTTGCAATAGAGAGAGAGCATATGGTGTCCCCACGAAGACCAAGAACGGTGTACCGGGTACCGTCTTCGGCGTGCAGCGAAACGGTGCAACAGATGGTGCAGGAGCCGCATGGCTCGTGCTCTGCTTCTCCTTCTTCTTCTTCTTCTTCTTCTTCGTTTCTTTTTTCTCTCTTCCTTTTCCTCCATCCAATTCACCCTCTTCTTCTATCTTTTCACGGCGAGTTGCTTTTTGATTTTTCTTCTTCTTTTCTTTCTCTCTCTTCTTTTCGTTTTTTGCATCGCGTTTTCTCTTTTCTTCCTTTACCTTTTCGCGAACTTCTTATAGTTGCTACATACACTTTCTTGATTTTTTTATTTCTCCTCTCATTTCAGTTTGTTTTTGTTCCTCCTTCCTTCTCTTCTCTTCATATTTTGCTTCCTGTCGATATGTTTTTTTCCTCTCGTTTTCTTTGTTCGTTGCTTTGATTCTTCGTCGTTTCTTGTTTTTTTTTCTGTTAAGTTATACTTTCATTCATGCTCGTCTTTTCATCTTTTCTTTTCTTTTCTTGGAAAAATAATATCATTATTTTTTTCTTCGTATATTTTTTTTACAGAATGATATAAGAGTAATTCTTTATTCTCATTGAAGAAATTTCATGGATAGAGATTTTCTTTTCTCCACATTCCTTTTAAAAATTTTCTTTTTAAAATTTAACTTTCGCTTTTTGAAATTATCTTTTCTCGTGGAAATTTGTTTATTTTTTAAAGTATTTCCCATTCTTTCATTCTTTCTCCCTTTACTCACAATTATTTTATTCTTCCTAGATTAAATATACTTTACTTTTATGTTTTTTATTTCTTAATTATTAGTTTTTATAATTTCATAGGATCGTTGATTTTAATTTTTATTGATAATATATTCGAATCTATATTCATTTTATTTAAATTATTTGCTTTAAAATATCACGCGATAAATATTCTTACAATGTGCGCAATTTCTCCCCCATTTGTTTCTAAATATACGGGTAATGATGAAGTTCTTTCTTTCCCATCTTGATTATAAATCGGTTTTCTCACGGTCGATCGGTTCAACCGAAGAAACTCAAAAGGGAACAGTCGATAGAAGAACTGAAATGCATATCTAAAGAACACACCTGCGATATTTACTCGCATCTAATTAAATAGATCGTTGTCTTGATGTATTTTTTATAGGCTCTCAGTACGAGCAACATTATGCATATTCAAGTTGTCCAATGGCGCGGAAGATGGTGCAGATAATATTGGATTCCACTTCCGTTTTACACGTCCTACGTTTTCATCCCTTATGTCGTTTCGATGCTGTCTCTTTATATACAATGTACGTGATAAACTCGATTTCAACGCTTTCTTACCATTTCAACTATGTGTAAATTGTGTCGGGATACGAGCTCTGTTTAGTCACTTTATTATTTTTTAATCGCTATGCATGATCGAGAGATAAGTGATGCGTTTAGAGGTGAAGCTAGGATATAGCTTGGAAGATAAAATGTAAATGTAAAATTGATATGTTTGCTGCGTGGAATTTATATATTTAAAGAAAAGAAATATTTTATTAAATTATTAATAGATAATAGATAGAATTCATGAAAGTTATACTTAATAAATAATTATTATTGAGTTAAGAAAAAAATAACAAAAATAGACAAGGACTCATTTATCATGAATTTGATATTCAAAAGTAAATAAATTTTTGAAAAGTAGAAGTTCTTTAAACGGAAGACACGTGCTAAGAACACGACTGAAGACAGCTATCGAATAGTAAAACGTATTATTCTACAAAACATGCACGTGTTAGTAACTATTGAATAAACTGAAAAATAAATTAACTTCCCGCATATCTGAATGCAACAAGTGTCAACTTCTTTTTTAACGTTTCTCCAAGGGTTTTCTAAAGTCTTCAAGGGTGACTTTTCTCACGCACGTGCAATAGAAAACTTACCCTAATAAGCACCTTCTTTTGCTATCCACCTGCACTCTCTTGTCGTTAACAGTCTTGTAGTTTTCTTTCAATATCCGGTTTTTAAAAGACTGATTAATATACTAATGCGTTTAAAATTTTCATAGAAATCATTTGGACAATCATCTTCGAAATTAAAAACGGAATATCGAAGAAGAGTATTTCACTTTCTAAAAATCTTTTAAGAGAATGTTATTTGTAATTTCTTTTAATTTCTGATTAAGATTAGTTATTTTAATAAAAATGAAAATTTATTTTCTACATTTCTCGTATCTTTTTTTTTTTCAGCCATAAGAAAATGATGGAACTTTCTTGGTTATCCAATGATTACAATTAATACTTAATATTACTTTATTTACAATATACTTTTGTTCCAATAAATCCTGAAATGCCTAATAATGCCCTCTTGTGCCCGCACAAAGTATAATTATTATTATAGTTATTTAAAAGGCCAGAGGGCACGATAATTGTGAAAATAGCCGTACGAAAAATGATGAGATCGTTTTATTTTTTGGTCCGATAACATGGAAAAGATAAGAAATTCGATCTTGGTGAAAGTGTGCCTGCAAGGATTGAGACAAACGGCTTCGAAATAACCTATAGGATACATGGTATTGTGTAAATGTTTTAGACCACCTGCTACAAGATAAATTTTTATTACCTTGCGAACGAATTTAATGTTGCAAGGTATCGTTTTACCTCTTTATTATAATCAGGCAATATATAATGCGAATATATCTAATGTGTACATTATCGATCGCTGTTAAAGATCGATCGTTGTTAAAGATCGATCGTTTTTTCGATATATATTTTGAAATTACATAAAAGGAACTTTTTTATAACTTTTCCAATATATGTTTAATACACTATTAAGCGATTATTAAATTAATCAAATTTCTCTTATTTTCATCCCTTTTTTCTCATTTCAACCATGTTTACATTCAATAACGCTTAAATTTCTATCGTGTAGTAGTCGATTTATTAAAATTTCATCTTTAATTTATTAATTTATAGATTTATACTAATTTATAGATTTTATTAATTAATTTATAGATTTACATTATATCTTATCTTATCGTTCTTTTCGAATCTGATTCAATTAATATTTAAAACTCTCGCTTTCATCATCTGTTTTGAATCTAAGCTAAGAAAAGAAATACAAACTTTCCGAACAATCCTAATTTTCATTCTCTCAGAGAGAGAAAATTTTAGAATTTCTTAGAAATTTCCATCTTTCAACAGCTTTTCAAAACCTTGAATTTTATCGAATTGTTATTCAATTCAAAATTGATATCTTATGTTCCTAGCATCCTTTAATATAAAACACAAAAAAATAATAATAAATTTTAAATATTCACACGGTTCTATTGCCCTGATCAAAACTCCAATTAAAAAATTTAATCAAAATACTCGAGTTCTTAAAAATGGCAGATGTTCAATATATATTGTAACGCCATCTATGTATATATTCTTATGCTCGTGACCAATTCACCGATGGTCCCGTAACCAGCCATCGTCGAGGTTTATTGGAGCGTGACGCGAAACAGGTCCCTCTGTCCCTTGCTCGCGAAAAGTTCGGAAATATCAACAGGTGCCGTGCACACGGATCGCTCTCTCGCACGCACCGGATAATCGCGTTCGCCACAATTACTCACTCTCTCGCTCCATTTCGACGCGAGCGCTGGTGAACCGCGCGTGCGCAAAAGAAACGCTTCTCCCGTGATTACGAAACTCCGCTTCCGGGTCAGATAAGCTTCCTTTTATTCGAACCAGTCGCGCGCGACTGATGAATATAAGCAAATTCGAAAGTCATTTCGAAAAATTTATAATCGTTACTTTGCACACTTCGAAGCTAATTTTTTTCTGGTAATTTTTAATAAGATTTTAACAATTTTCTTTTTTTTTTTTTATTCCTGTAACGATTGTAGAAAAAATCGTGTAGAATTATATATGTATCGATGCTAAAATTAGGAAAATATATATCATAAATTTAGGAGTGTAGGATGCGATCGAATAAAATGTATAAAGAAGGGACGAAATGATTTTTTATAAAATAAATAAGAAAGAGTGAAAATCGATCGCTTAAGCTTTAATTTAAAAAAAAATTGGAGTTTGAAAATCCAAGTTATGATTTATCATGTGATATAATTGCATATATCCATGTGAATTTTCTTAAAAATTAAATTTCAAATGGAAAGTTTTTATTTTATATCTTTTTCTTCATAAAAGATAAGCTTTGTGATGCTTATATATATATATTATATAAGCATATTAGATAGTATATTATAAAAATTCGAAATATTTAGATTATAAAATAATCTGCAACATATAAATTTACACGGTAGGAGAGTACCAATACCGGTTTCAGATATATGTTTCATTACTTGTCTACTTTTGCTGAATCAAGTATTATTATATTAATTTAAAAGTATATTAAATTAAAATTAAAGTAAACTCATAATTTTTCCAGGATATATTTTCTGCTTACACAAGAATTAACACAAATAAAAAGAAAACTAACTTTTCATATTAATAGGCATATATTTTATGAAAATTTTGCAATATAACTAATTCTAAGTTTAATCCACTTAAAAATTTGAATATCTAAGAAGAAATAGATAAAAGAAAAAATAAATTGAATCACTATTTATATATATAAAATACAAAAAGCATCGAAATAATAGGAACAAGAGTTACAAAGTAAAATGTAAAATAGTATTTTTGTTCATAAAAATTTTTCCTTTTCTAAAAAATAGAATTACTCGATTATCGAGCAAGGATACGCACCATAATGAGTCCAATAATAAATTCCACTGGATCATACCGTTTCATTTTTTTTTTTTTTTGTTTACGTCTCGATAACTTCTCGAAAATAAAACTCTACAACCACTTTCTTTCCAAACAATATTCCCAAAATGTTTCTTTCATCGTATCGAAAGAATAACAAGAAAAAGAAATCGTTATTAAGAATACACAGCTCACTTTTGTGCACGTGATCTGTCCTTTTACACGTCTTATTGGCCGTTAACACGCGCGAACGAGCGTGGTGCTCACCGTTGAAGTTGCTCACCGATGAAGAACCATAAGCTTCCAGGAATCAGCGCGGTCTCGCGGCCACGTCGCCGATGCGGTTCCGGTTTTGGTCGAGCCGACATCGTGGGTAAGCCCAAAAACGTGCGCCCAATTGAGAAACTGAATCATCCGATCCGGATGATTCTTTCGCGGGCTCCGTTTCTTTTCTCTTCGATACGCACTTGACCAAGCGTATTCGCAGCTGTATACCATTTACGGGCTTGCAATGGGACGACGTGGCTTTTTTTCCTTCCTTTCTGATCGGTACGTACATTTTTGACAACTACTTAGTACGTATTATCTCGGTTTCTCGGTTTTATATAATAATTTGACATCTTTATTTGGTTATTTCGTATTTTTTCCTATTTAAATTTGCCATTTTCCATTCAGAATTATTAGTGGATTCACTTTTAATCTAATTTAATGCTTAAGATACTTTATATTTTTTTTTTATTAAATACTCTTCTTTAATTTCAAGTGAAAACTATGAATTTTTATTATACTGTGCGGAATAGATATAAAAGGATCCTTCGTAATTGAATAGTAATTTTATAATAAGCTTTTCGTGGATTGAAAAGTAGATGAAAAAAAATTAAATATTGATTTTGATACGGTTTTAAATATTAAATTTATATGTCCATTCTTAAAATGTTAAATTTTATAAAAGAAGAAGAGTCCTCAGGACCTTTAGATTTCCGGAGATCTCAAATATTAACAAAGTGTAATTAAAATTTTTATTTTTATATAATATACATTGCAATATACGAGGACAGAAAGTATTGTCACAAAGTAAAGTGTGTTTAATTAAGAAATTAAAAATTTATCGGTAATTTTTATCGATTTCTACAACTAACAACTTTTATCTTGGAACGTGAAATAAAATTATAACACGATAATTATCAAATCTTCCAACTTTTTCCTTCACAAATTACATATCATCTTCCGTTTAAATTTGGAAAAGAAATGCAACATCGACTTCATTGCGGTTTGCTCTTCATTAATAATATTACGAAATATTATTCGTATGATCTTTTTATCATAAACATACGGATCGGCGCCATATTAAAGGAGAAACCGAGCCCGAAGCTCTGCCATTTTGCGTTTCAATTGCGGCGTCGAAACTTTAAACCGACAATTTATGCGAATAATACCTGAAAATTGTTGAAACAACGTGGCTCGACCGTCGTGATCAAAGAGAAAACGTTGCCAGACCAATTCGCGTGTATCATGGAGAATGAAATCTGCCTCGTGTAACGATACAATCGATCGATCTCTGTTAACACGTAAAAACGGTCGGTGAAAAGGCTTAAAACGACTTAAAAACGCTTGCAAGAAAGTTGTAGTTGATTGGGGGAGACATTTTTGGATTTTAATTGTTTTATCATTTAAACATGACATTTCTTCTTATTCGATATCCTTTGCTAAGCTTTATTATGGCCAGATCAAATATGTACTTTTATCACTTGTACGTACTTTTACAGTAATTTAATTTATTAAACTTTACTGCAATCAGATTTTTTTGGAAATTATTTTTATTTTATTCGATATATATATATTCTGTGAGCTTCGTTGTTTCTTATTTAATGAATGTGTTCGAATGAAATTCGAATTATTTGTAAGTTCGAAGTGCTTTAGGGCGTACTAATAATATGCATGTTCTACTGCATATGTTTCTCTATGTGGCAAGAATAATGTGAAAATAATATATAAACATTTGTAAATAGATAAAAATTTCTATATTGATAAATATATAGTTTCATTTAATTATAATTACAAATTTAATAATTTTATTACGAAATAATGATTGAATGAAACGTCTCTTAAATTAAAGAATAGGATGAAATGGAACGGATATAAAAACGAAAATAAAATCAAGATGAAATGCAAATTAGCATTTTATCCGTATAAAATTAATGCTACTTTCTTCACTGTATATATGATATATACGAGGAAGTAATTCAACCATAATTCTCTTATTCAAATTATTCAAAGAGACGTTCACCGCATTCTTGCCACGAAATCATCGTTGCAAATCATCCATCAAAAATTCGAGATCGACTAAAATATTTATCTTTTTTTTTTTTTTACACCTCTCGATCACGAATAATTACGAATAACTCATTCGAGATGCTCAATAAAGAGTGATCAATAATTCTGCGAAGAGAAATAAAACAAACTTTTCCACATATCCAAAACTTTCAATCCAATTAACAACGATTATACCGAATATCGGGGAAACGCGATTAATCGATGAAAGAAAAGGAAAGAAGAAGAGCTTATGAATATCTGAGCGTGCAAATAAAATCGAAATTCAAGCTGATCGCTTCGAAGCGATAAAATTATGGCTTAAAAGGGAACGAAAGAAGAAAAATGGGAAGTGTTTAATGGTTAATTGGATATAAGCAGAAAGACGAAGAAACGTTAGTCCAGTCAACTGGACGCGGTAACACGGTTAAATAACTGGGTCGATGATCCGCGAATACGATTTCGATCGGATCCGAACTCGTAATGAAATCGCAAAAATGGATTTTCGATCGAATTCGCACGGATTAAATGGTATATGCGCTTAGATTTGGTTAAACAGTGTTGGATCATTCACAGATGTATTCTACTAGATCGTTGCATGGGATAAATTGTGAGAGAGTTGTAGCAAAAATTTTGAAAAATCTGAGCAAAAATTTTACAATAAAAATTTTCTATCGAATGATAGGTGAAATATCTTATGCTACTATATACGATTCAAATAAATTAAAGTTTAAATATTATCTTTAAAAAATTGAAAGGAAGAAGTTTATATTTTATAAGGAATATTCGATGTACGTTTTCTTGTACAGATAATAATATTGATATAAATCAAATGATAATATCAGCTTCATTATTTTATATTTAACAACATCATAAATTCAAATTATGTATTTCGTATAGGCACAAAAGTCAGAAATACGATTTAAAAGTGCATTAATCATATTAAAATTGAAAAAATGAAGTCAAAAGCTTGAAGTTTGTAATATAAAACTACCTACACACAATTAATACTATTTATTAAAACTGTTATATTGAATTTGTTTAATTTCTTTTAAACAAAATGAATATAACGATATACGATTATAACAATTTAATTATAATAAATTTTCTATGTTGTTGATAGATTTCATGTTAATATTAGAAAAATTGCAACAATCCATTAATCCTTGTTAATCCTTGTAATCCTTTGAACATTTATCACCTCAAAATTAGCAAAAAATTATAAAATAAATATTTACCTGTAACAATCGTATATTTCTCGTAATTGCAAACTGTTCCAGATGATTGCACCGATAATTCACGAAATAGGAGGCGGCACGTGGACATGGAGAGTCAACTTCACCCTTCCGTCATTTATCCACCATTTTCAGATACGGGGAGTTCCTCCTCGGAACAGCTGCACGCGTCGCTTTGTGAAAGTGTCGACGTTTTTCATGGCATTGAGAGGAGAAATCGTAATCGGGATCGGTTACTCCTTTCTACTCTGTAACGACTTACAGATAAGTACAAGATCAATAATTTGAGCACATTAGTTCGAGATAAACATTTGCCGATAAATATGAAGAAGAGGTTATGTATGCTCAATAATCGATAACTCACCAAAAGAAGAAAGAAAAAAGTATATAATTGAAGAAATTACTTTAATCCTACGTTGTATTGACAAAAAATCGTTTAATAATTTATTTTCCTCTATTTTTTTTATGATGACTACAAAAGAAACATTAAGAGAATTGTTAATTATAAATTATTAATAATTATTAATAATATTATAAATTATGAATAATAATGTTATTAATAATATTATTTTAAAATTACGAAAATAAGATATTTATCGTCATATGACAATTCAATGGAAAATTCTTAATTTTGAATGTGAATTTAGAATTTAGAATATAAGAATGACAATTAATCTCGAATAATTAATCTCAATGTAGTGTACATTAGTGAAAAAATGATTTTTTGAAAGTAATTGAAATATATTCGCATTTTTAGATTTTGTAATTAGAATAATACTTGAAGATTAAACAAATGTATCCGTATCTCTTGCCAAGAGGAAAATTTTTGAAATACATAATATTTTTTTTCATTAAACATAATAAACGTATATTTAAATAAGCGTATTGTATATTTAACAGAATCATATTTTGTTTCGTGAATATTTTCATTTAATTTTCTTTTCTTTTTTTGCAAGACCCACGTGTCTGATATAAAAATGAACACGAAAAAAAAGAAAGAAAATTAAAGAAAAAAAGATGATTGATCGTGCAAAAATGTTTGATGGGTGCAGAACGTTTAAATTGTCAAGTCACTGATGCTACATATTCGAAAAGGTTGCAGGAACATGAAAGAGGAAATTAAGCGAGAAATTTGAGAGCCACGAGAGATTGGTTGATAATTAAGTTAACGAACGAACTACATTTAAACATGGTTGCTGCTAAAGCGTTGCTCGATTAAATATTTTTGCAGAATCGAGTACCCGCAATAAAACTTGAATTTTCTTTATGAGGAACAAAAAGTGGCCTTTATTAACCTTCTCCTAATTACACTGATATAAAGAAGAACCGTATCCACAATATTTTTATAAATTATTATAAAAAAAAACACAAATATGTAATTTTGCATGAAATATCTCTAACCTCAATAAGGAAATATTTACAAATAAAAGAAAAATATTAAGATGAAATATATGAATGTGTAATAGTAATTTAAATTGGGAAATTGTATATTTCTTTATTTCATCATAAATATTAATATAAATAATAAATATTTTGGTAGTTCAGAGCAGGAGAGTTTTTTATTTTATTTATTAAATGAATTAATTTTAAATGCATGATAGTTTTCTTTTATACTTTGCATAGAAACTCAAATATATAGGAGATTTCGATATCTTTTACTTATGTTAGTATAATATTAATATTTTGTAATCTTCTTTTCGAAAGATTTTCAAATTTAACTAAATCATTATTCTTTGACATATTTGTTATCAATTTATATTCCAAATTTAGAATTTTATTATCAGAAATTCACTAAAATCAGAAATCGAACAACATCGAAAATTTTAGTTATTATTATTAAAAAATGAAAATTGTTAATTCACTGAAAAGCCATTGATCGATTTAAATTTTAGGAATAGAGTAGTGTTTAAAATTTAAAGAAATGTAGTATCGTCGATTCTCAACGAACGTTTAAAGTTAATTTCATACAAATTAATTGAAAGAATCATTTCATCCTCTGTTGATACAAGATGAAATATATAATTGAAAAGATAAAATGTTCATTATTTTTATTTTTTCGATCGAAAATTGCCAAAATTGCGATCGATCCGATTTACAATATGATACAATATGAATGTTTTCCTCATAATAAGAGCGGGTGAAATTTCGTGGGGTAATTTTTGAAATCTCCTCCAGGTAGCCGTTACGAGAATCGTTTTTGGCATGGTAATAGGCCCGCTGCTCTGTAATCAGACCCAGCTCGTCCTACACTTGTTATCGTCAGATGCAAATATATTTTTCTTCGATATTATGCGGTCAGCTAGTTATATTTTTTTCACGATGCAAGCCACAGGCCTTGTGTACTTAGCCAGTTTTTTGCTTCACGATCAAGGAAATAACGCAGAAAAAATTACCATGGAACGTACGTGGCGGGTTAGTTATCATTTAGTTAACGCGCCTTCTTTCCGATTGCTTTCATCCCACTATCGTTATCTTTATCATCTATATATAGGTTTTCATATTTCTTTTTTTTTTCTTAATTACAATATATTTTTTTTTAATTTATGAAACTAATTATTAGTGATAAGATAAACTAATCCGACAATATTATTTATAATCTATAGATAAAATATAATAAAAATACATATATATATATATATATATATATATATATATATAATATTTCTTATTTAAATATAAAATGAGTACAATATAGAATTATATTATTAATTAATATACATTTGGACGAAAATTTATGATAGATAGAAAATTTATGATGAACGATTTTAGAGAATTATATGCAAAAATGTCTATTAAAATTTATTTTTTTATAGGTAATTTAATTTGAGATAAATAAAAGAAGATGGAAGCAGAATGTGATGGAAATAGAATCGTCCTACTTCATTTAATGTAAAATTAAAAAATTGCTTATAAATATAAATTCCAATGGATCACCATTTAAATCTTTACTTTATTCATATATTCTCTATAAAAAAAAAATAGCAACTGCTATCAAAAAAATCATGATTTATCTCGATGGCGATTGCTGGCACTTAAAGAGATGTTCTATAACAAAAAAATCTACTGTATTATTAAATCATTAGGTATAATTATTAAAAATATAATAAAGAAAATATATCTAATATAAAATTGTCGTGAATGAAAAATGAATGAAATATTCAATTAACTTTCGTCAATAAATCATCCATGATAGTGAAAGTTTCGTCCACATCTTTATCCAGATCTTTCGAAAAAGGGGGGTAAGATTAAATCAAGGTTAAAATCATGTACCGTTAATGCAATTTTTCGAAAATATATAATTCCTTTTTTTCGAAAATAATCATTAAAAAGATTTGTTTTATGAAAATTTTGATAAGGCTTTATGTTGTTTAAAGCATTTTCGTTAAATAAAAATCATAAAAGATTCTTTTTGCTTCCGTAACTGTACTTGATTACCACGAACCAGAAAAATTCCACGGATAATTTCTCGAGTGTTTTTTTTAAAGTCCTGTTCGAAAATCATCCTCGTCACGTGAATGGCAATCATCGATCGGCAATCAGCCACGCGAATGGCAACTCTCGCGGTCGAAATTGCAACTGGAACGCGATTCAAAGTGTATCGTAAAATATATTTACAGACATTCTCTTTGGGGACTTCTTCCGTCACTGACAGTCATTGAATATGTTCATTATTTTTTTCTTATTTTTATTTATTACTTTATTTTTATTTGTATTTTATTCTACTTTCTCTTACTTTGTATCGCTTTATATCTTGTTTTCCAATTTTTTCAAGAAATTGAAAAAACTGAGATATTGAAAAAGAAGATGACATTAAAAGATTGTACACTTTTGTATTATCAGTTAAAATTTTGACTGTATAAAATAATAATTTATGTGATGAAATAATTGAAAAGTGAAAAAATATTTCTGAGATTCTAAAATGATATTTAAAATGATTTTTCTTAATTTAACTCTCAAGTGAATAAAACTAACAAATAAAAATTAATTTCCAACAATAACTTTCAACATAGAGATTAAATTTTGATATCATAGCATTGATTTGATTTTTTGAGTTCAAAATTTTGAATATTTTAAATTTTAAATTGTCAATTACTAAAATACGAATATGTTTAGAATAAAATTTAAAATATATTTTAAATTTAAATTTTTTTTTATTTCGATTAAAAAATTAATATAATTTTAATACTATTATACGAAATATACATCTATCATACAAAAATGTAATTTAACCGAGTGACAATGATACGTTGTCGGGTAATAACATATTAAAGGATAATAATTCATTTTTATAATTTCTCTTCGAGAGCAAGATTAAAAGTCACGCAACAAAAATATTAATGTTATCATTAATTTTAATAAAAATTAAAATAATCTTATGATTGCAAATTACAAACGTAATTTGTAATTATTGATTGATCTTATTAATATGGAACTGACGATTATAGATGGATTTTAATTTTTAAGATTTTTATCTTAATAAGTATCATTTTCGTTATAATTGAATAAGTACCTATAAGAATCCTTATTATATCATAAAAGACAAATATTAAATATTTTAAAAGAAACAGATTGTGAAACTATATTACTATTTACTCGAAATTATTTTCATTCTTTCCTTTTTTATCAGTATTTATTTCTAAAGCTTCCAATATAATAAAACTAATAATAATAGGGATGCTAATTTTTTTTATCAAAATTACAAATAATATTGAAATATTTTTTAATAATGTATATTAATAATGTAACTTCTATTACGTTATATTAAAATTTGTAAACTCACGCGATCTCGTAGCCATCACTAGTTCAACATCTCCGAAAGCGGAAGCCCCGAAAATGTGGGTCACTCGTGGATAATGGAGGAAATTAACCCAATAATCACCGCATTCGATTTCTTTCCACCCACAGCGAAGAGGACTCGCCGCTGCCGGCTGATTTTCACTCTCTAGCAAATTTTTGAAGCTGTCAATCATCAATCTGGAACCAGACTAACGGATCTCCATTTCGGGTCCTTCATCCTCCATGTATTCGTGTCATTTATCTATTCTCTTTTTTTTTCTTTTCTATAATATTTCTTTCTTTTATTAGATTATTATAGATAATATATTATTATAGATAATATGAAAGTATCAATATCTTTAATATGTATATAGGAGTTCGAGAGAGAATGAATCATCTTTTTTATTTAAAATCAAATTAATTCTATAAATAATTAATTATAATTGAATTTATAATACATTCTCTTTTGGATTTAGTTCTCTTTTGGAAATATCAAATTATTAATATCCGAATTTTTTCCACGAATTTATCACGAAAACAAGAGAAACAATTGAGAATTCCGCTTTTCGTGAGAAAGCAGCGAAGAAAAAAGGATTCACAAGCGGAACCAGATGGAAGGCCAGAAGACAATGCGACTTGAAAGGGGGATGACGGGAGAAAAAGAAGAACGATCGTAATTACCGTAAGAATTATTCGCGCGATGCCATTGTGAGAATTGCTACCGAAACAGCAGCTGCCCTCGTATTGTCGAAAGTGTACTGTATTATAATTCTTCTGCCAATTTTATTGTATTTTATTTTATCTGTGTGAGTGACTATACTTACATAAATATACACAAAACTGATAGTAAGTGCGGATCATTCGAGGATACTGCAAATCGGTGTACAGGAAAGTTGTAATAATTTAATTAGCTTCTTAAGCTAATTTGACTTAACTTAATGTTAAGAAAATATGATTTTTTTTTTATATATGTGAAACACTTATTCAAATTCAAATAAAAACAGATAAATATTAAATATTTTTTGAAGTCTCAATATGGAACTATTCTACTATTTCTTCATTTTGTTTAAATTTCAATTTTTATTGCAAGAAAATGTTTCAACAACTAAATTAATAGAATATAAAAATTAGTACGTAATCTTGATTTTTTTCAGAATTATTCAAAACCTGGAACATAAAAAAAATTTTAAATGGATAAAATGAATTCAAGGGTTAGAATTAGAAAGGATTAAAAAGAAAGAAATAATATTCTTTTTTTATCTTTGTCGAATGAAGCTTACACAAGCTTTGAACTATCGTTTAAAGTAGGAAATTAGAAAATATAATGCAATGCAAATACAACTGTGACATTATAATTAAGAACTGGTCGGTTAACATCCGGTTTAGCGTTTCTCGTGCGTAAATTTTAGAAGAATATAATCCGATTTGAATTCTGGTATTAATTTTTAGTGGAAAGATAGAAGAACTTAATCGGTAAATCCTTTGTCACTTCGAAACGAAACATCTGTCATGCGTGTTTTAAAGAAACAGAAATGTTTCTACCGGACATAATGAACAGTTATGTCTGTCCATCTTTATATTTTTTTTTCCAGATGCAATCGTTTTTATTCGTAAAAAAAAAAAACAGAAAGAAAGTTTAATTATAATTTTATGATATGGCAATATGGTTTATAAAAATATTTATGGACTATATCCCGCTATTATATAATAGCATGTTATTATCTTATCAAATTTATTAAGTTCCTTTTTATAGCAGGATAGAGATTTTAAAAGAAAAATTCAAATATATAAGCTAAAATTAAAATTAAAATTAAAATAGATATGAGAAATTATTTTTCAGAAACTAAAATGTAAAAGGAAAAAAAAATGATAATTTCAAAAGAAAAATTATATATATAAGAATATAATAAGAATTTTAAAAATAAAAAAATTCCTTTCAGATAAATTTCTTACTAGATAAATACTTTTAATAATATCTATTACTTATAAAGATTTAAAAATTCACTAAATCCGTTTTTAATTATCAAGTTAATCAAAGGCAATGTTAAAATATTTCCAGTACAAGATTGTTAAAATAATTATCAGATTTTATACAAAAATTGCTTCTTATTTTTTAATTGTTATATATAATATCGAATGAAAAATAAAAAATAAAAATTTGATACTGTAAATTATAATTATAAGTCTCAATTTAAAGATTATCGAGATCTATATAATTAAAAATATAATTATAGAATGTAACATTTTCCAAAAATCCAATAAGAGTTAATTCACAATAAAGGCAATAAGAATCTTTATAGTAATAATAATAATAATAAACTAATGAAAAGAAAAAAAAAATTAAATTTTTTGCTTCTCCCAAACTGACAAACAAAAAGATAGATTTAAAAGGAAATCGATATCTGGGCCCAAATAATAAGATAGATTTAAAAGGAAAAAGTCGAACAGAATGAAAGATATTTTTTCGAAAGAAGTCAAAATCAATTGCAGAAAAATCGTTGACATATTAATTAAAAACAAGAAGGATCAGTCTTGTGAAAACTCTTAATTAATTAATTATTGCTGTGATTGATTGGTTCATAACAAATTAAGTTAATGCGTGATATAGCGGCTCAGAAAATGAATTAACAAAATTCGCGATGATTGAACAATCCGTGCTGATTTTTTTTTTATTCTTTGCATGGAATAAAGAGGAAGACGAATCGTAATTACGAAAATCAACCATAACGAAGCAGCTGCTACCTCATTCGATTAATTGTCATGCAATATTTCTGAGCCGTTTATGACTGACCATAGTTTCTCACATTTGATTCTTTTTGAATAAATCATATAATCATCGCTATTCAATTGTTCAATTTTAATGATTTGTTCGATATATTACAAAATTATTTTACGAAAAATTTATTAAATTGAATCTACATGTAAAAATATATTCTTGACATTTCAAATTGCAAGGGAAAAAATTAAAATCTTTAAGTTATGAAGATTTTATTTCATTAAATTTTGAGTAAAAAAGATTTAACAAACTGAAAAATGGAAAGATAAAATTTCCAATTGTAAAAGTTTAAAAAAAATTTATAAATATTATCTTTTGTTCGAATATTAGAAATAATAATAACAAGTAAAAAAAACAGAAAGACAATATAGCTGATTACTGACAAGTTATAAGATTTGAGACTATAGAGGCAATAATAATAAAAATTTGATTTATAAAGGTAAATTTCAATTTGAAAAGATATATGGATTATATTTTCTGAAAATAAAATAAATATTGTATAATAAAAATAAATATAAAATAAAATTTGAAAAGATAAAATAATATATTTCAATATATAAAAATATGTAATTTAAATTAATGTTTATATTTTTGTAATGGATGAGAGATCTAATATAAATACATTAAGTTTTATATTTATTTTTTGAAATTATTTACAATATTTATTTTAACAATATATTCCAAAATTATTAAATTTAACAAGATATGTCTTCAATAATAATTATTGTATTTTTATACACTAAAACACTAACTACACTAACTTTTAATCAAATAACTATAATTTGAATAATTTATTATTTAAATTTTTTAAAATAACAATTTTAATTTTTCAAAAATCAATATTTTAAATTTTTTTCTTTTTATAATTAAAGGCATATTTTAATAAAATAAATACAATATTTTAATTTTAAAACGTAAATAAACATATGATGAAAGTTTAAAAAAATAATTATATAATAAAGTCGAAAATATATATTTGAAGTAGTTATTACGCCAACATCATAAATACTCTCCACTTGTCACACTTCTTCCTTATTCTACATTTCAAGTACTTTTTATAACGGAATCATTTTTTCGCTCATAACTCCTCTTTAATTAATCAGTTTCTCAAAACTTGATCATAAAAATCAAACTACTGATATAAAAATCTTTAATTGCATTATATTAACTGACTTGAAAAAAAATTGTTTTCTTTATATACACATGCCCTTGCGGTAATTATCTAATTATTATTCAAAATGAATTCTGTTCTTGAATTTTATCTATTTATTATTATTTAAAATATAAATATATATAAATATTTTTATATTTTTATTTATTATATTTAATAAAAATTTAACTAGAAATTTAATATGCGAAAAATTCATAATTTCGATTAATTTAAATATTTTGAATCCCGATTAAGTATAAATAAGAAATAGAAAAGTGAAAAAGAGGTCATTTTGGCTAAGAAGGAAAAGTTATTTATTTTATTATTCTTGATTCTCTTCCTCCAATTAAAATCGATAAATTGTATTTACTCGAACGATAAATCTAGAGGCAATTAACTCGATCGAACGATTTACGTGACAATTTTAACGAGATAACAATACATGATTACGGTGAATACTCACTCGATATTTCGATTTCGTTCAGCTTCATGGTGAAAGTGTGAATCGTGAACTGTTTCTTTAAGGCGATATCGGATATCTGCAAGATCATTAAGTACCAATGAAATGATAATTATAAATATGAAACGATGTTTAATTTAGATAGCAGAGAGTTCAGCGTGAAATTGAGCTACATATTGATAGAAAAGATATTTTCATAAAATCCTATGCATAAAATTATTATGAATAGTTTGAATAATAATAACAACTACGAAGAATATTATAAATTATTTATAATATTATTTTTTAGACTTTTTTGCATGAAATTTAATTTAACTCCATATTTTTTTAATTATTGATTATGAATTATTTAATATAATATTGATTATATTGTAAAGTTTAGTCTAATATAAATCATAATATACAATTTTTTGCAAAATATTATAATATTTAAATAATTAATTTTAATCAATAATTTTAATAAAAATTATATCATATTTAATTGTTTTAATATTTTAAATAAATAAATATAATTAAATATAATTTCAATTATGTGGCTCTTTCTAGTGAAAAACGCATCACATATAAATAAAATATATACTATAGATATAAGTGTTTAATAATTTTTATCATAGATTGCTAGAGTTTATTTTTAACGATATTTAAAATTAACACATTAGAATTTTCAATATAATAAATATAATAATATTATTTATTATATAATAAATATAATAAATAATATATAAATTACATAATAAGAAAACAATTATTCAAAATGAATATTTTTTTAAATATTTAATTAAATATATATTTCTTATTTTTTTGATATTCTTCAATTATCTATAATTATTCAATTAATATTCAATTAATATTCTTCCATTATTATAAAAGGATTCTTTAGAAACTTTTCATATTGTGAAATTGACGAAAATTCAACATAACCTCACTTGATATTGCAAAAAGACATGTGAAATCATTTGCACATCACATAAAATTTTGATTATTCATTATCACATAAAACATGAAGAACATGGTGGTCTTTTGGCGAATTCATAAGTCCATTTACATAATTAACCATTGAATGATGAAAATAAAGAAGTAGATGCATTAATTATCGTAATCCTGGTTTCCAGCTGCATGTGCGAAAAGACAAACGATTCAGAGAAATTATATCGTGACAAATTTTTAGTACGATTGTAACACGCACTGTTCATTTTATAAATTATTTTATTTGCAATAAACAAGAGCAAAGAATTATCATTATCGACTTTTAATCATCGAATCACATTCCGTTTCTTCACATGCTGTTTTTACCCTCTATCTCTCGTTCCTTATCTCTCATCTCTCACTCTGTTTCTCTCTGTTTCACTTGTTCCCTATCGTGCGAAAGCTTTTAGTCACTTGTATTTCACCTGCTCGAAATTTATCATGACCAGCAACTGATTTACAGTTCTTTCTTTTCACCCGAAAGTGTAAAACACAGAAATGATTCAAAATAGTATCAAGAGATTAAGACTTTTGACTAATTTGATTGAATTGATTATTAACATTTTATAATATTTAATTACGATAGAAATAAATTTTTATATACTAATTTATTTTAATTAAAAAAAAAAAAAATCATGCATTTTAAATTTTTATTCTTTCAGACATTTAGAGATAGTAAAAGTATATTTGTAAATATTCGTTTTAAGTATCTTACATTCTATATTATTACATTTTCTAACCTAACTATGTACTCTTTATTTATTATATACTTTAATGTTTCAGCTTTTAACTAATTTTATTAATAAAAATTACCTTTCTATCTTTTTTTTATTTTTCTCCTCTATCGTATAACGCCATTTTATAATAAAGATACTAAAAAAAATTTACTACATAATGATTACATATTAATGTCAAAATAAATATTAATATAATATGAAATAAATACCTGTAAGATATCGAAATCTCAAAATATATTTGCTTTAAAATACATCATATCTGTATTTTTGTTAAATAGCATAATAATCTCTTTGAAATTCCAAAAACAATCTTCATGAACATGATAAAGAATCGTGGCAGAAAACCATCGAATTTCCATGATTTGGCATGGACAAGACACGCATGGTTACACTCGACGAACATTGTCGAATCACCTTTCCCTATAGCAAGAGTATCGAAGCGGCAAATTGTCGGGTAACCGTCCGAGAAAACCGACGAGGTGGCTTTCGGCGCGTGCCGGCCTCTGTTCGTGGTGTTTGGTTGCACGCTTGCGCACCACTGATGCCACACATGCCAATTGCCGCTTGAGCGCACGCGCATACGAGCATAGGCGCATTTGCGCAGGCATCGTAGTGCACTTTGCAGCCATAGAAAGTACAGATGCAGTAACCTTGTCGATTGAATTACCAGAGACTTGTGTGTATTAATTACATTCGCATTAAGTTGGTAACGCTATTATAGTCAATATCAAAGATTAATTACACAATTATGTAGTGTTTACTGCTGTAAGTGATCTATTGTTAAAGAATTGAATTTTAATTATTTTAGTTGTTAAAAAATTGAATTTTGATTAATATAATTCATTTATATTTTCACAAATTTAACTAATTTTTACGAAAGAAAAATCTGATTGAATGGTAAGTCTATTGAATTTATTAAAACTAAGAAAAAATAATTGATTAAGAAGTGTCAATGTTATTACTTTATACTTAACCTAATTTATCTGATCAACGATATTTACTTTATATTTTACTTAACCTAATTTTTCTGATATATGGATGATACTATATACATCAAAATTATCTATGAATATACATTCAAAATACATATAACAATCATGATGGTTTATACATTAATTTAATCGTCAATTTCGTCGAAAAATTTTATCTTGTGAATGGTTAGAGGCAATGTGTTTGTAATTCATGTCAGTTTTTTAAAAAAAACTGCTCATTTCAATTATCGATCGACTTATAGCCACTTAACCTCTTTCAACTTCATAATTGGCATCGTAAAATTTTAGCTATCCTATGTGCTCATGTTCACGCGTTATTCATGAAATTGACTGATCAATTTCTTCTTTTTAGTTCTAAAAAAATTGTTTTAATCAGACATCAATAGTAAATAATTTTTATGGAAAAATTAAAAAGTTAGTTGAGAAAAATTAATTTCTACATAATATTTTTCATTAGACTTATCCTATCATTATATAAATTCATTATATAAAAGTTTAAAATAAAATTATTAGATATTATTCTTAATTTAATCTAGTCTTATCTATATTTTTAATTTATTTATAATCAAACAAAATTATTATAATTTTTAATATTATTATCAATTAAAATTATACATGTACAACATTATTGTACATTATTGTAATTACATTATTCTATATCTTATATATGTTATTGTTCAAAGATTCGCATAATAGAAATACAAATAATAAAGATTATACACATGTTAACAATTGAATATCATCTGTTTTGACGTAATTTTCCTTTTTGAAATTACCATATCACTATATTCTAATAATAAATTACACATTGTAGAAAATGATATAATTTCGATTATTTCTTGGAACTGACTGCTGTTGATACATTATAGAAAATGTGAAAAACATTATATATAATTAATGATTAATAATGAGCCACATAAATTACACAATTTGATCTGTCAATACTGTTGGTAACATATTGCATACAATGCATTTGTTACGTTGTTTTAATTACAAAAAGATCAAACAATTTCTTTTTTAAAATAAAAATGATCTTTAAATCTTTGAATTTAAGTAAATATCCTTGCATAAGTAATTAAATTAAAATAAATTCTATTTATTTTACAAAAATAAATCTAAAATCTTTTCAAATAGCAATAATTATAATGTAAAATAAATTAATATTTAGAAAATTAATATTAAAAAATTTAAATTAATAAATAATTATTATTAAATTAATAAATTAAAAATAAATCAAGATATTACATAATATAATATATACTAATCAATAATTATGAAAACTATTTCAGTAACCATTTCTAATATTTTTTCTTTAAAATATATCTTCGTATTGTTTGTAAAAGAAAACAGAAACGATCTATTGTTTGTGATTTAAGAAATCTTGGTAACAATCTAATTAAAGAATCAGAATACTCTTAACAACACAGCTCGAAAACTCAATCTTTTCATCCAAAACATAATTCTCCAAAAGAAACGAATTTGTACGTTCAATGTATTATTATTATTAATCGCATCGTTTATTTTCGCAAGATCAAGGTGTTCAACGCATAATCCATTACCATTCCCTAGTGGATAATAACGGTTTAGGAAAATGTTTGCTTTTTTCTCAGAGAAAAAGATTTTCAAACACACATTTCCACGAATGTATTGAGTATTTATGCTTAAATAAAATAAATATAAAATACAAATAAAAAAAGCAGAGCAAAAGACTTATCTTTGCTAATTAGAAGGTGTGCAATTACCAAGTCCGTTCAATTCTTGCGAATTTCGTGCGAACTCACTGGTAATTTGATGGCGGCACGATTGAAAAGAATGGACGAAAAGCGAGAAGAAAACGGAGAGTCTGACTAGTGAGGGAGAATGAGAGAGAAAAAAAATTCTGGAAGCAAAAAGAGCTTGTTCCTTCGTTAGAGCGTTGTGATTGGCTCCGGTATAAGACAGGTGCGTATCAGCGTACAATTCGCCTCGTCGTCACTTTTGGTCGCCTCGCTTCCTTATTTTTTATGCCCGGAAATCTTTATGCCTGCATAATCCGTTAAATAACGATACAAGTTAGCAATAGTTCAAGGACCGATCTGCTGCTCGAAATTTTGCATATTTCGTGGATATTTAATATATTTGTTTAGTAAAATAAAATCTTATTGATAATATAAATATAAAGAATTGATGTCAAGTTAATAAATATTATGAAATATAAATATAATTTGAAAAAATTTCGATTTTTAATTGAATGAAAATTTCTATCTCTAAAATAGTTAAACAAAAATTTCTTGTAAAATTTTCAAAACTTATTTTCATAAAATTTCAAATAAAAATTTTTTAATTTTTCTTTTAATTTCTTATAAACTTTCAAATAAAAATTTTCAAATTTTTTTATATTATGTAATCTTAAATGATTAGCTTAGAGATTTATTTTAATATTGACAATATGTTTTTTAAAAAAAATTATTTCATCTAAAAGATTTTAAAAGATTTTAATCAGAGAGCTTGAAAAAAATGTTATATTTTTATTAATTTTATTTAATTTCATCTATAAATAAATTTTCTGTCACATATCTTTAATTATTTTTCTTTCAACACCCGGTATATCAGAAATAGACATGTGGGAACTCAGTCGGTAGACGAACTCGAGTTCGTCGTCCTCGAATCACCAATCTCGACCGACCTTCGTCGTCGAGCGAGCAATTAATCGATTTCGGGAAAGAAGGAGAGGAAAAGATTCAATTCCGATAAAAATCGGTCAGTTCACGTAAATAGTGATGGAACGTTAATTTTGGAAAAAACCTACTCTCAGATTGAGCCAGAACAATAGAAATACCGTGAACATAGAAAATCAGAATAGTAAAAAATATCATGATAAAAAATGCCTACGCATTTTGAACGATTAAATTTATCTTTATTAATATATCATAAAATTTTTTTATACTTTACAGATAGATATCAAATTAATAAATATAAAATATTTTTCGAATTTGACAAATCGATATCATTTATTATATTTTATTTTTAATTGAGGATTAAACATTAAAAAAAATAAGTAATTAAAAATGAAAATAAATTTGCAATGATTGATTGAAAAATGAGTGAAAATGTATATATTATATATTTAAATCTATTTTAATTTTTAATAAATATATGATGATGAACTACATTCCATACTACTCTAATTATTTTTGTTATTAATGAACTAATTTAAATTTTTGTTTAGAAATAATACAAAAGAATCTTTAAAATGATGACGCTTAATTTTTTTTACATTTTTTTTTAATATATATTTAGAATCACATTCAACTTTTTTTTTAATGAATATAAACTATAGCTTAAACGTAGTGGCAGTTTATATGTTCACCGATTAACCATGACTGAACATATAATTACCCGCATTTAATCACAGGTAATATTATACCTCACTCATACTACTATCATTACTACTATAAACTTGAAAGAAAAATAATGAAAAAAAAAGATATCTAATGTAAAAAACAATAAAAATTAAAAATCAAATTTTTAACTTTGTTAATTTATTCATTGATTTAAAATTTTTGAAATAGCAGATATCACGAATAAAATTTTAATACAATTTATTTCTTTAAAAACTTCGAATCGGAATTAATAAAAATTAATATGATTCAAAAATTCTGAGAATGGAATGAAATCTCGATAATCTTGTATTATTCAAAATCTCGATTCGATTTCGACTTTCGGATCTATTTGGCAATAATCGAATATTATTAGTTTAAAAACTTCTTATCATTAGTCCAAAAAAGAATATCATTAGTCTAAAAACTTAAGAACTTTTAAAGCTTTAACCAATAATTCTTAACTCTCAATTGTCGAATCGATCCGAAATCGATTTTGAATCAAATCTGAGATTTTAGAATCTAATTTAATCGAAGAGATTTAAAATATCAAAACTTAACCTAACTAAATTCAAAAAGAAAGATTCAAGATTGAATCTTGAAACTTAACCTAACAATTAAAATTTTGTTTTAATTTAGACTATCATTTTTCAATATTTTCTTTTTGATTCCTTCTTTTTTCAATAAAATATCGAATCTCCAAAAATCTTGAATAAAATTTTCGAGTTCTGAATCACTATATACCAGTTTATATAATAACTAATAAACATAGTGTATTTGATATTACGGATGGGTGGAACATGTATTGCTACATAGTAATTAGAAACAAAGCGAACGCTTGGTAAGCGTAGACGATAGGAATCGTACACGAGCCAAGAAAGAGAGAAAAGGAATATGGTCTGTGCGTGAATATTCAAGCTCCGCTATGCTTCGCAGGATAGCGGTCACCTGCCGTACAGGTGCCCCCTACTCCTTCGCTACCTCGTAATTCAACCTTCAGGCCGATCCTTACCAGCAGTCACTTCCAGGTGTTGAACAGAGAGCGTTACCCGATTTCCGCTTTATCTCCACTTTACCCCTCATCTTTATCTCTATTGCTTCATCTAGTTTCCTTGTCAAACTCTTCACGTTTTTTCACTTTACCTTTCCTGTTGAAAAGAACACCGGAACTATCTATTATTCGTTTTCCAAAATTACGTGAGATAAAAAGAAATTTATGTATGAGTGTAATTGAAAGAGAATGTCTTGATACATCATTCGTTGGATATATTGTTCAAAAGCTATCATCGATTATCTTCATATTATTTAGAATATAAAAATGTAAGTAAATTTTAATAGATTGTTGATTGATTATTTTATCTAGAAACTATTGTGTAACATAGATCATGTTAGTAAAAAAAATGTTTAAATTTAAATAAATTTATTTTGTATGTAGTTTTTTTATATAGTTATATAAAATTTGATATACAGATTAAATCATCTTAAAATCAATATTTATTAATAATGAAATAAAAATTAGAAATTAAGAAATGAAGGATTATTTCTTTGTTTTATAAAATATCTTATAGATTAATATTAAATAACTTATTATAAAAATGCGATATAATAAATTGATTATAGCATTAGTTATAATCTATACATAACCTATTACATTCAACTAGTAAAAGTAATTTAACTATTATAGATTGAATTTCTTCTATAAAAAATAATTGTACAATCTAATATCATTAATATTAGATTGGAATGTGCATGTTTAAGAATTAATTGAAGAATTATTTACGATTAATTTTAATTTCGAATGTTAAATTTAATTAATCTTAAAATATTGAAAATTATGTTGCAGGTAAAGATAGAAAATTATTAAAAATGTGAAAAATTAATATGTGTTGATAAGTTAATTGATTTGTAAATTCTCGATATCGAGAAATGTAACTTATATAAAATATAATATATAATAAAAAATAATATAAATAATATAAAAATCAAAAGTGCATTTATTTTGCTTTGGTGGTTTTCAATTTTTAATTTTATTAAATAATATAATAGAATAAAAGTACAAAAACAAAAACGATATAAGATTTCAAACAAGATAAATTCTGAAAAAACAACAAAAATATATGTTTCAAATGAAGAAATACGAATGTACAGGAACCAACAAATTTCTTTGACCGACACCATACGGGAAACATCTGTTGATACAAAGTTACATTTTCAAAGAATATTCCTGAATGTTCATTGAGAGAATAATGCCATATTTTCTGCGGTTTGTTCTGATACCTCAACTTAATTTTTATAACTGTAAATTTCTAAAAGGATTATAGGAATTGCAAGAACCAAAATGTTTGAAATAAAAAATTTTTTATATAGTTTTTCATAATTTTATTATCTAAATTTAATATAGCTTTTTAAGATTTTTTTAATATCTCATTTATTTAATCATTTACTATACTCATAATAAACCTAGCAAAAGCATATGAAACATTAAATATTAGATTAAAATTATAATTTATTTAAGATAAATTAACCTAACTTGATATAATTTTTACAAGTAAAAAACATACGTAAGAATTCTTAATGTTATTCAATTCAATCAATAAACAAAATAAAAATTATGAAAATTGCAATGTCTCAAATAATTCACAGAAAAAAAGATGTCAATTACGCAAGGGTTACAGAAATACAAACTTGTTATAATATAGTTATCTTGCACGGTTTCGTAATTCTGCAGTCTGGCACGTGGTTCGGCCAAAGAAAACTATATTGGATTCGCGTGTCGTACTTACATCCGCGTACCTTGCCTCGCCTTATTCGCAACATTAATAACCGGCGTATTTGCATCATAAATACGGACCGTATGCACAGACAATGACAATTTGCAGTGCGATATGAAATCGAGTTGCATACGCACGATATCTTCTTTTGCACAGCTCGAGAAATGGCTTCGATGAAGGAACAAGAGCTATATTTGTAAAACATTTTTTTTTAGAAAATAGGACATTATTTAATTGTTTGATTATTGTTTCTTTTATCATTCGATATGCTGTTTGATGATGTAAAATTTAATCCTATATTTTATGATGATAATTGTAGATCTATATTCTTAATTCTATATTCTTTGTACATTATCATAAATCATTGATTAGTAATATTTAAAAGTATATCTAACTAAATCTTATAGATGGATAATGGAAAATTAATTAGTAGAATAATATTTATATTTTAATTGTGAATAAATTATAAATTTTTATCATTTATTAATTATAATCACCATATTTTCCTGTTTAAAATATATATAGAAATTTATATGTATAGAAATTTAAAAATTTTTCTTTTAATTTATATTTCTCTTGAATAATAAAAAAAGAAAATTTTTCATAATGTTATATACATTAATATACATACATTAATATATATTAATATACATACATTAATACATTATATACATTAATATATAAATTTACATATAAATTTTCTAATTAAAAATATTAAACAATAATGCGATCTAGATATTTAAAAAAAAACAATTATTTGTAATAATAATTTTCTCTTATTAGGTGTCATATTAAGATAAAATAAAAAATTACACTCAAGATAAAAATGCAAGATAAAAAGTATGTAAAACTGGTCTTGGACCAATTTTTAAAATTAGGGCTTATATTATATGTTATAATCAATAGCAAAAAAAATATGGACATATCAATACTAGAAAATTTATCTTACTACATCTACAACTGAATATCAAATCGTATATTAATTTTTTGTGCATTCAAGTATGTTGATCGTAGCCATGAAGAGTCATCGACTGCTAAAGATCAGAAATGGTAAAAGAGGATTATGAATCCTCTGGCAGTCTACTAATACCATCGAGAAAAAAAAGTAATTCGATCAGATTATCATGATTATCTTAAAAATACATTCCAACATATTTAATCAAATGACATTCTTTTATTTTCCTTTTTTTATTCTTCTTTTTCTTTCTTTATCATATAATTCATGAAAAAAGTTTTTAAAAAATAGAATGAAATTTTAAAATAGAATATTATTTCAAATATTCAGATATTCTTTTCTGTATTAAAATTTTATATATTTTAAAAAACTTTTCATTCTTATCAAAAAATTTTTAAAGCTGTATCACAGTTGATCCATTTATTATTATCATATATCATTTATATTATTTCAATTTTAAAATTCTAATTTTTCAAATTTTAAATTTTCTTATTAAATATATATTTATTTTGCCTTGTCATTTATATTTGAAAATCATTTCTAATTAATTTTTTTTCATGATATATTTACAAATTTGATTTTTTCTAATCGATTATTCGAAAAATCATTTATATGAACGAATTATTTCACAATTAATTCTATTAGAAATTATTGAATATTATGAAGTTTTAAGTGATACTTCTCATTCTCAATATATTCTATAATCTTATAGAATTATAGATATATAATTGATATAATTTCTCAATTTCCAATATCATTAAACTAATTCAAAGAATTCTATAATCGAAATCACGATCGAAAGCAGTATATGACTGACCTGATTCACCGATTCGATCATGGACAGGCATAACGCAAAAGGAAAGTATGCGCGAATAGCGGTGTCTCTTTAATGGGGACCAAATTTGATCTGCGACACTTTCTTCGATTCGCATCTGCAGTTAATAATTCTTCTGAGAATCACCTGGATACGCTTTCCTGATACACCGGACGCATGAAAATTTATGCAGTTGCGTGACACTCCCATGAAATTTACTCGTTCCATTTTTTTTTTTTTTACATTTTATTATGGCATCTAATAAAAGAAAATTGAATTTAAAATAAATAAAAATATAATAATTATATTTGATTCTATCTAATATTATATTAGAGTATCCCAAAAGTTATTTTCTTAAAAATATATTAATAAGATTTTGATAAATTATTTAATATATATAAAATTATATATAAACTTTTATAAATAATAATAAAAATTTAAAAGTATCATTCATTTCGATCATTATTCTTTTCTCTGAGAAAAATATAAAAAATAATAATAAAACAAAAAGAATTTTTGGGACAAACTAATATAAAGAAGAAAATTGATTTTAGATTTAAAAATTTTCATTTCGAAATTAATGTAAATATATTTAAATGCAAGAAAATTTTTTATTTCATTACAAACCGTGTATCTCATTACTATCTATTTGAACCTCACTTGATCATGAAATTTCTAAAGCTTCTGTTCAACCAGTATATAATTTTTAAAAAATTTTCGTGGAATTTCTCGATCTAAAACAAAAATTCAGAAACAAGTTAAAAAAGTAACAGGAGAAGCTCTCATCTTGGAATGAAAAAATAATCAGAAAAAACCAAACTAACTCACAGTCACGAAACGACAAACGGTAGCGATGATGATAGGCGGGCTACTATTTAATTACGAGTCTCTTAAATCAAGAAATCTTATCCGGTGAACGACAAGGGAGCAATTTCTTCGTAGAAAAGAGAACATTCGCTCCCTCCCTAATCACGATCCTTCTACCATCGGGTCGCAATTAAAACGGAACGATCGGGACGCCGTTCAAATTACGGAAAACATAATAGATTTTGATAACAAGCTTGCACCCAGCCGTTCTCGCAGATTTATATGTCTCGAGGCAATCGATTGTCGATGATCGAGGCGCGTGATCCTTAATAATCGTCGATAATAGACCGCGTAAGACGATAATTAGATATAGAATAACCGTGGCTAAGTATACACTCGGGGTTATACCTGTTCGTTTTTTCCCTTCATTCGCCTTGTCGCTTTAGCGGTTTCTTTGCATACGCGTGGGGATGAAACGCGGATAGGGAGAAAAGAGAGAAGCTCATCGACGGTGGCCCTGCCGTTTAATTAGTTTCCTTAACGACGCGAAAGTACAGAGAGTCGATGCTTCTGACCGTGTCTCGGAACCGCTTAAATCAAGGGAACTTATCAGGCCACGGCTGCGTTTACTGGCGGGCATTTAGCTTAAATTAGCCGCGGCTCGCTCGCGCCTCAGGATAAATCGACGAAATCATACACCTCGGCACATTCAATTACGGGACCAGTCCATCCTCCTTCTTTCTTTTTTCCTCAGCTCCTCTATAACCGCCTCCCCTTCTCGTAATGCGCGTGGCTTCGACTACTGTGATCCAACCTTCTGAAATACTTTGTCGATCGAGATGATCGCATTTATTTTTTTTTTTTTTCAAAGTATTCTTTCTTTCATTTTGTTTTGATTAGTTCGTTTTTGATCTTGTTCTTTAAAATCATTATATTCAATCTATAAAAAAAAAATTAATTAATATACAATTTTTGACACTATCATGTGTAATTAAATGCTTATATCTGACCCAAGATTTTATGGATATCTTTTCGTTCTTTGATGATTGTATGTATGATATATAGCAGTAAAAGATAATTAAACTTCTATCAATTATTTAAATTAAAAATATATTAAGATGTTAATAGATATTCTATATATATAGAATATATATGATGTAATTTTTTGTCATGAAATATATTTCAAATTATAATTAAATGAAGTATCAGAAATAAGATTACATATTCCATTAAATATTTGATTCTATTAATATATAATTGACATTATATTTAAATCAAATATTCTGCACACTATTTCACACTTATTTTTTAATGTTTTTTTTTAAAGCAAATAATTTAGTTTTATTGTTTTTATTTTAGAATACTTTATTAATATTAATCATATAATAAACGAAAAAAGATAGACATTATCTTGGATCCCTTTTTTAAATTTCATTTAAAGAATTAATAATAAATATTAATAATAATAAATATTAATCACATCAAAATAACCGAATCAATTCAACCGAAATTTAATCTAATAAAACTATATAAAATAAAAAGTAATTAAAATCATCGTTACCAGAACTACCGAAGATTTCTTCGACCCATAAAATCAGAAAAAGTGTACAAAATAAAACTCGTTCTGGACGAGAAACACGGTCGTTCATATTAAAAAGTAGACGAATAACTGGCAGGAATCTGGGGAAAAAAAGAAAGAAAGAGGAAAAAACATGTTTGTGAATTTTATAACGGTGAAGCTTAAAAGTATTTTAGTTTTGGTGGTCGTTCGAGCAAGTCTCATATCTTCGAACCATCTGATGCTTTACGGTGTTGCACAGAGATTTAAAGGGGCGGGTCATTTTTGGCCGCTTGTTCAGGAAGCATCCCGAAGAACAGCTGATCCTTTCGTAAATGCTGGCCCCACTACATTCATTTTATTAAGAATCTATACTCCTCCACTTTAACAAAAATTCGATTCGGGAAAGAATCTCTCGAAGATATGACACGTGCTTTAAATTAAATAAATTTCTAAAATATGTTTTTTATCTATTACTTTTGAAAGAAAAAAATTGTCTGATAAATTAATTATTTTTATTATTAGTGAATCAGTTAAAATTTACTTATCATAGATTTGAAGAATTTTTAAAAAGATATACATATATGATATACATATTCTTTCTTTTAACGTTTCAAATATTTTATATAATTATATAATTTTTATTAAATCAAAAACAAAAATTTTTTTTATCATTTAAAATATATTAATATATATGTATTAATATATATATATATATTAATAAATATATATAATAATCATATTAAATAAAAAAAAAGAATTTAAAACTTAAAATTTTACAAATCAAAGAAATTATAAAAAAAATGTTCAATCAAATTTTTAATAAAAATGTGTACTAATAATATGTACATCAAAATGTGTACATCAAATAGTGAAAATAAAAAATTACAAAAAAAAATATGAAAAATGAAATAAATAAATAAATCTGTAAGGATATAATTATGATAATATCATTCATTCAAATAAATATTAAAAAAATTAAATAAAATATTAAAATCTTATCATCAACAAATGAATTCAAGCAAAATGAATATCGATCGAAACCAATCATTATTTTGGCGGCGTTTGTCTTGAACATAATTAAAGAGAGAGAAAACAGTGGTAAAGGGTTTCGATGCAATTCTTAGAGTGAAATTACACCCTTGTTATCCGTTTACAATTGAATGTTCAAGAGTATATAATCGTTCGGGTGTAAAAATAGAAGGCACTTCAGGGTTAAGCGAAGGGTGTAAAAATACGACTCGTCTTCCATCGGCTGTTGGATCAGTTCAAGGGATCCTCAGGCAATGAATGAAGTCGTAAAAGTCCCTTGCTTGTTTTCGTGAATGGAGTCGTGCAAAATTACAGATACGAACCTGTTATATTTTACGAGTATACAAATGGAGTATACATTTTCGACTTTTTTAAATTCAATTCTTTTGATTATATAGTACAAATTTTCCTTAATGAAATTGTCAAGTCTAACATAATTCAATCAGAATTAATAATATATCATATCTCATTCATATTTGTAAAGAACTTGCTGCATAAAATCTGTAAGTCTTTTATAGAAATTTGTTTAATAAATATAAGTATCATATAAAATTCATTATATATACAATAAAGTTTCATAATCCTTTTAAATATTGTGTATTCAACAAAAGAAGACTAATAAAAATATATACTTACATAAAACTTTTTGTCTTGAAATATATCATTAGATCAGAAAGAAATGACATCGAAGCGTGATATAATTTTTCTTCGAGGTTATATGTATGCACAGGATCTGACTGATATCGGAACGTATGCATTCAGGTCGATGTATGCACAACAAACAGATCTCAATCTGTTGGCCCTGAAACGGTAAAGGAAAACCTCTCATTAGAGATCGAGACAGCGAATGGTAGCATCTCATTAATGAACCCTCGATCGAAATGGCACGGATATCTGTTCTCGTGCCTGGAAAAGAAGCTGAATGGTCAGGTGCAACTTGAAAGCGCATGCATGCAGTTGGCTATACGCAATCTGCTTCCGTCTTCGTTTTTCTGGTATACTTACACGTTTCAATCCGATTTTTTTTTATTGCTGTTCTTTTTTCCACAATTTCTTCTTATCATGATCATATCTTTAAGGAAAGCTCTCAGTTGCTTTTCATTTTTGGCCTCCTCATCAATCGATGTCTCAAAACGAGAATTTTAATGCTATATTTCTTTTTTCGGCTTTATACTCATTTATCGTTTTGATATTTGATTGCATATACGTGATTTAGATGATTTGATTCATATTGTTACGTTTTAATTAAGCTATTTTTATAGATTAGCAATTTTTCTATTATTTAATGAAATAATTTATTTTGATAACCTATATTTTAATAATCTATATTTTAATGATATATATATTGTAGGATATTCTAATCATTAGCTAATATTTTTCTTATAAATGACAAGTATACAAAGAAAATAGAAAAATAAATAAAATAAAAATATTGTTTTTTTTATGATTAAATTTTTTAATAAACCTAATCGCTATGTAGATTTTGATATGACATGAAATTCAAATTTGAATTTGAATAAAAAAAAAAAAAAGAAACGATAAACAATTTGATGAAAAAATAAGGTTATATGAATTGAATGAAGCATTGAAATTTGTTTCTCGTTACATGTCATTCTTTATCGCTTCTATTTTGTATAATTCTTTCAATAATTCTTTATTGAAAAATATACCCAAGAAATTATTTGTGAATGCAAAGATGTTAGAATTTGTCTTTTGTTCAATCTTTTGGTACAGTATGAAGTAAAATGATTTAAATGAGATTAAATTTAAAGAATTAAATCACATTATTGGCTAAATGTATTCAGTCAACTTCTCACTCAAGATTCATCTTTTCTCGTTTCAAATGAATATAGATCACGAAAACCTGTCACAAAAACCGCAATGCAATTAATTCACTTTTTGATCGATAACAACGGTTAGAGACAATACGATATATGTTATACGCAGACGCAATCGATTAAAAAAAATTTCCGCAAGAATCCGAATGTCGAATGAGATGCAGGTTTATCACGATCGCGTCAATCAATGTAGCAGTGGTCAATGCGGCATAATCAACGTAGATGCCGATACCCGGTTAATTGGAAGTGAAATCACTTAAGTAGACGTCTTCGTGAAACGATGCTTCGCGTTTTCGGCCCGTATAATCGCGTGGAATGGCAAATGATAGCTGGCGTGGTCTGTCGCTCGTTCGCAACGCTCGTTTGTAACACGCTGTCCAATTTCCATAATTTTGAGCCATGTTGCTTGATACGATATTCATTCGAGTGTACAGTTACTTCGATATTTCGATATAGAACACCGAAGATATTTTTGTATTCGTTATTCAAAAATACAGGGTACAACTGTTATAATCAAAATTGATTTGATTTAATCATTATCCATGATGAAAAACTTGATTACCAGTATTATAGATGATTGAAATTATTTTAGGTTAAGAATAACAATTACCAGTAATAAAAACTTGTTTCAATAACTTTTAAAAATTAATATAAAAATAGGTAATTATTTTAGGTTAAGATTATATATATGTACAATTATTATCAATAGGGAAAAATTTATACTTACTTTTGATAATCATATATTGATTGAAAGTTTAAGGAAGATAGTAAAATTCTATGAGCTTTTATCGTTTTGTAACATTCAATCATTTCTAGAAAAATTAAAATCCGAGTTTCTTAAATAGATTAACATAGTCACATAAATAGTCAACTAGCATTTTTAAAAAAAAAATAATGCTTCAAGTTACATTTACATCTCGATATTAACAAAAATTAGCAATATATAAATGAAATATTTAAACTATCATTTTGAAACTAAGTATATAATTTCGATTACCAAATCAGGAATTAAGACAATCATATGTTAATGTGCGAACAAGTGTAGAGACACCGTACAATATAATTTTCTCGTGCGATTTACAACGAAAATTACACACCCTAGTGGTCGTTTCTGAAAATAATTGCGAATCTATAGTGTTTCACAAGAGGGCGCCAAAAATGAGACACAATGTCGTTACGTAAACGAAAGGAAACGCGGCAGGCGAAGAAAAGCCACACCAACTTTCGACAATTGACCAAGCTCATTATCTGTCTGAATTCAAGAACCATCGTGTCCAATTAAGACATACGAAACGTGGTCATAATGACGCTTCCTTTAAGGAAAATACAGGCCAATTCGCGCGAATGAAAAACTGGTCCTTATTATATTATAACCGGTAGAACGAACACAACCTCGAACGAAAGGTTAACAATTCCCGCGCTACGATATCAAAGAGATGTGAACCAGTGTATACATCATTATAAAGAAATTGCAAGAAACTATAGTGATATAGGAAGTGTAGTGATATTTCGAAGATATTTTAACTTAACATCATAAATTTGAGTCTTATTTAACATCAATTCACTGATTCATAATATGTAGGTAAGTACCTAACTAATATATTATTCATAGATTCAAATTAAAATATATTATAATTATATCTAATCTAAAATAAAT
This sequence comes from Apis laboriosa, assembly GCF_014066325.1. Lineage (NCBI taxonomy): Eukaryota > Metazoa > Arthropoda > Insecta > Hymenoptera > Apidae > Apis > Apis laboriosa. Next base: position 2,752,550 of record NW_025223092.1, read on the forward strand.
ATCTACATATTGAATATGAAACATTCAATTCTCACTTTACACAAGAAATATATTTTATATATATATATGAATATATTTTTTATTTAATGAAATTATTGAAAATTATTTGAAAAAAATTAAATTGATATAATTTCATTAAAATATATTATTTCAATATTTGTTGTACAATTTATATTTCTCTGTTAAAAAGTTGCCAAAGAATAATTCTTATAATTCTTATAATTTTGCAACAAACTTAAATTTATTTTTAAAGATTATTTTAAAAACATAAAATTTATGATTTATTAAAATTCATTAAAAAATTAAAAATAGCTGATAAAATGAATTATTATTGTCATTGTTAATTTACATTTAATTTTACATTTAATTTAATAATTTTAAATTTAATTATACATTTGTGATATTAATTTTCAAAAAAATATATTTCTAATCAAATATCTCTCTTGCATAATACTTTATTGATTAAAATATTGAGAAACACATTTTCTTTAGTTTAATTGTAATATTTCAAGCTAATATTCTAATATTCTGATATTTCTAATATTCAAAACAATAAAGTTTTATAGTTTCCTTTTACGTCTTCAATATTATAATAGATTCTAGATTTCATTTATTTATTTGTTTATAAAAAGATGAAATTATCTTAAATCACAAATTATCTCTATCTATTTTTAACATAAATAGAGATATACAAAAATATATTTTAATTTTCACGTTTTAATTCTGCATTTTTGCTTACTTATTTGGTGAATATTCAACATGTTCTTTCGTAACTGAAACTTCATTTGGATTAAACTTCGTCTTTTAATTAAAATGGAATGGGCCATGTCTCTGTCCAGCGCACGTGTACACTCACCTGATTAAGCACTCGAAATCATCGAAGCGGATCTTCAATGTCGGTACAGTTGGCAAAATCAACGCGAATGCCCGACTTTATTATACGCAGTTGATGAACTTCGCTGTGTCCGTTTTTTTCGAAGCAATTACGCAGTTTGGGCGTCATGAAATATCATAACGGAGGTTAATGGTGATTTATAGAGAAATCGTGGATATTACAGTGAAAAATAAAGACAAAATGATTAATGGAAAGTATTTATTGAGAAAAATATTTTTTTAAAAAAATTTTATAGAAATTGAAAATATTTTTGATTTTGTTGAATACATAATTCCGTTCTTAATGTTAAATTTTTTAATGAGAAATTAAATATCTTTTATTATGAAATAAAATTTATCATGAATAGATATTTTATTTTATCATATATTTTCTAATATATAATACTATAAACATGAACATAAATGAAGATAATGATCTATCAAAGTTTTTTTGTTATCTGATCTTTTGTTAGCAAAGAAATATATATTTTATCTTAATTTACTTTAAATATTTAATTGCCTGAGAATAAAATTTGGCATTCGAATTTCATTCCATATTTTCAATTTATTTTTTCATGTTTTTTTTAATTATATTCTTTTTTCTAACAAATTTTATTATAACTATTACAAGATATAAAAAGTTACTTGAATCATTTCTTTATTCGAAATTCTCCCAATCAATATAGCAAAGAAGACTGATTCCTTTGTAAGAACAAACGAAACAATCTGCCAATTAACGAAAAATCGGTTTTTTAGTAAACCAATCGTTCTCGAATGAAAGAAAGTTTCCAATACAGACAGTGAGTAAACGGTTTCGGTCGAATCTGCCGATTCGACCGTTATGTGGACGCTTCCACTTCCACATATTAAGTGGAAACATACACAAGCAGGAGACAAAACACCCATGTGTTTTCGGGCTGCTCTGCTTGCCAGATGACACCGGCCATTCGAAGATCCAACGTTGGCACACTGCCCCCGACATTTACACGCGCACACGAGCACACGCGTGCGACATACGGGCCCTGGAAAAAGGCCCACCTTCTCTTAAAACCTCCTCCTTCTTCTCCATTCTGGCGTGTGCCCATCGCGTGCCTTCTAAATCGCCCTTTCTGTGATCCCCTTCTTCCGGGATTTTCCAACTTTTTGTCTTTATCTTTTTGTCTTTAATATCCATTTGTAATTTTTTTTGTTTTCTAGTTTTTTATTATTGTAGGATTTTTTTTATTTATTTTTTTTTATTTGTGATTTTATCATTAGTATCGATCTTGAACATTTTTAGATTCTCTATATTAAATTTAAAATTACAGTATTTGATATTATTTTCTCTTCTATTTTTATTTGTTGAGTATTGAGTGTAATATTAGGCTATGAAAAAAATAATCAGATTTAAAAAAAACTAAAGAATTCTAATTCAATTTAATGATTATACTTAATTTTAATTAAAACATTAGCAAAGAGAATAATGATAGTAATTATATTATATGATCTATTCTATTATTAAAATTCATTTTTTTGTTATCTATTCAAATATTTCTATTTTGAAATGAATTCTAGTATGAACCAACATATCATTTTATAAATCAATAAATACATATTTATATTATTATATGAATGAATAATCTAATGAAAATGATTTTTTTCGCAATGAATGTACCAATTACAATCTAAACATATTCTCTAAAAAATCAAAATCTTAGAAATTATATCCAATTTCATAAGTCACTATTTAAGAATTCGATTAGAGTCTTGAACGATTCGAGTGGAAAGCACTTAACACGACAACAGCAGCTGGTTTAAGTCGGTGTCACGGTACGGACACCTAGTTCATCGGCGCGAGGCGAAGGGCACGTGTGTGTGGTGCTTGTTCATCCCCTGCAGGGTGATTAAATGAAGCACCACGATTCACAGAGGGAACCAACTGTAAAATACTGTTGCGTTCTCACTGTCCCACACTTAATTCCCGAAACTTTAACCGACGACGGTTAAAATTAAAACCAGTGTGTACCTTTATATCCTCATTATATTTTCAAAGAACTCCTATGATGCAACTTATTAAATATTAGATCTTATATTGATTTATTTTTATATTAGAAGATTAATGTATTATGAACATATATTTAGAGAAATTTATATAATTTATTAAAGAAAAATTTTGAGGTTAGGTAAATCTTAAATATATAATTGATTAAATATTATATATAATAGAAACTTGCCACAAAAAAAATTGACATTTGAAACACTTCGTATTTAATTAAAGATAAATGTATCTATATTATTTTAAGTTAGATTATCGTTAGTTATCGTAAGTTAGATTAACAAAAAATAAAAAAATATCGTCAATAAGTATAATTTAAATTTTTCTACCGCCATTTTTATTGTCATGAACCACGTGATGCAAATAAAGTTATTATCTCATCAGTCTTGCAACGTAATAGTCTTCATATTTCAGAAATTATTCATTAAATGTTTTACAGCAGGCAGTAAGTGAGCTGGTAGATCGTTTTATACCATTCGTCGACTTATTTCACACAACATCGAGTATTCTTTTTTTATTCTTTCTTCTTTATTATCATTGCTGCTTTATTACCGTCAGGGTCAAGCGAACGCAGTATTCCACACGGTGGATGATTTGTGTCAGCTCGTAAAATCGTGCGACCCGAGCAAACATTTACACCTGTTCTTAATCAACGTTAACATAAATATCCTTTAAGACGAGCTTGATATCAACTGACAGAATAAAACAGATAAATAGCGATTTTTTGCAAGTAACTTGTATGTAACTTGTAAAAAAAAATTAAATTTACGTAGAAATTTTTTTTTATAACATTTGTACAATATTTGAAGTCTGTCATTAATAAATTTCATGTCATTAAAATTTTTCTATTTGTAAATTAAATATTATAAATATTATGAATCAAAACGATGCTATAAATGATGTTATGAGCAAAATGGTTTTTGTTATTTATCGTTATAATTATACAATTTATTCTTTATTTATTCATTACAATTTTTAGAATCATTTTTAAATTTTCTATAAATCTACTTTTTCTACCGAACATCCTATACGTGGAATCGTCTCGACAGAGATTAAATTTGAGGTTAGGAACAAAAGTTTAAAAAACCGGCGACGTCAATAACCGGTAGGCGTGATAGAATCGGTGGCGTCCGCGAGGCCGATACACCTACACAAGGTATGCGAACACGCGGGTGTATAGCGCGTGTGCTTGCACGTTGCAGCTGCCCGGTGTCTGGTGTCCGCAGCGCGCGTGTAGGGACGCGTGCCCCGTATCTTCCGGCGCGGCGCGGCGAGCGCAGTGACGTCAACGCGCACACGCACGCCGTATGTAGTACATACGTAAACACGGTGAACGAGGAACATGCGCACAGCCTCTTGAATAATGCATACCACGTCTCTCGAGCGAGGCCAGGATTTTCGGATGCTTCTGCGCCCGATACCATCCGGCTCTTGAAAAATGTTGGCCCGATGAACTATCGTCGAAATATTCTTTTTTGCATCGCCAACACCTCGTTACAATGACGGATCATCATCGATTGGCAATCTCCTTTTCTTTCTTCCGTTTTTTCCTCTCGTGGTCTTTTTTTAAAACGATCATATCGCGCGTACATGATTCTGTCATTTTTGACAACTCACTTTATTTGGCTACGCTTGCGTCTGCTAATCTTACAGGCAATCGTAAAATTAATGAACTTACATACGATAAGATGAGATTTGGACTACTCGTGTCTGATAGTCAACTCGAAGCTTTTGTTGATTAGTTGATTGGTGTACCGTTAAGGGATCGGAACATGTCCGCAACATGTTAAATTCAGAATATATTAAATCCATATGCAAATTTTTGAGATATGATAAACAAAATATGCAATAAACAGAAAAAAAAATCAATTTTTGATATTATAAAGGAATTTTTAATTAATAAAAATTTTTTATATAAAGGAAAAAAAATATATCAACTTATACTTATTGAAATATATATAAATTTTAAAGTTTTGTGAATTGGTTATATTTTTCACTATTTATATTAAGAAGAAAGAATATGCGATCAAAGAAAAGTTTGTAAATATATTATATTATAATTGTCATTTATACAAACATTTATCTTTACTTTTTCTCCCTGCTTCCAAAAACTGTACTTCCAAAACAAATAAAATCATTAAAGAATTGATCGTGCATATCTTCTGTTTCGTACTTTTATATTTTCTCCATTAGTTGGAGTAATAAACATTTATCACTGGATGACAGATCTTAAGAATCGATTGAAAAATCATTTGGCAGATAAAGATCATGAATGAGAATGATATACAAATGGTGGGGATAACGAAGAGAAATTGAAGATTCTGGTTGAAAAGAATTCAACGAACGAAATGAAAAAAAGATGGATGAATAAAGAGAATCAGAAGATAACCAAGAGAAAAAGAAAAAAAAAGAAAAGAGAAAATGAGAAAGACATGAGAATAAGAAAAGGTAGGAGAGGGAGAGTCGGAAGAGGGGATGCCAAGAAGAGGAAAAGAGAGGGAAAGGCGCGTGCTTTCTGTGAGAAATGTGGCGCGTGCCGGCGCGTGCCCCGTAGTCGCGTGCTGTCTGTCATTGGCGTAACATCAATGATTCGCGCCATTTTGTTCAAAGATCGAGAGAATGTTAACGTAAATAATCAATTATACATCTTCATTTTTGTCGAACTTACTTTCGATTTTCGAAGACACGAAATTAGTTAAATTAAATTTCTTTCTATTTACTATTAAATGACACTATGTTAAATTTAATTTACATTTAAGATATAGATATATATATATATCTTATTGCTTCTTTTATCATAATTATCTAAACTTAATATTTAATAATTTATTCAATCTAATTTATTCAAAATTTTTATGATTTAGATTTTTAGATTTATTTTAAATTGTAATTAGGCAACGTATAATAAATATTTATGATCCATATCTGATAAAATGCAAAATACAAAATCAATCAATAATTCTAAATATTATTACAATCCTTATAACCGGTCAAAAATATTTCCAAAACGTAAATATTCTAAATTAATATTTTTTTTTGCAGTTGATTGCATACTTTCCTTCAAAAAAATGATGAAAGATGAAACCATCGAAATTTGTACATAGATACAATGGACGATAATCCCGATCGTCGCTTAACATCGGGCAGAGAGGCTCGTAACAGCAATAACGGTGGAATGAACGATTTTCGGATTTGATAGAGTCCGTGGAACGCGAGCTCCGACATCTGGCGCCCGAATCAAAATCCGGTAATCGCGAAGCAACGGAAAGGCAGGTGATACGCCAATGGAGAATCCGCTTAGCGAGCAAGGGAAAGGGAAACGTCGGGTGCGCTAGCTCCTCCGCATCGGGTGCACGTTCCGCTCGGTGCATCCTTGCCTGCATCCTTCGTGCACGCGCCTCCTTCGTCGTGCGTGACTCCTGCGTTCTCGATAGATTCTCGTTAGTTAATTTGTTGGAATCTTATAACCTGTTATAATGTCTAATCTAACGTTTAACTACATTTTCAGCAAATTTGCAAATTTAAATTTCATTCCATGGAGATTGCGACAAAATCTATGCATATAATATTGAGTGGAAATCAAATTCCTTTTTCTGCATATATTGTTATGTTTATATGTGGATATTAATGTATCGACAAGTTCTCTTGCTTTTAAGATTATCAAGAAATTTATAAATATGTGTAAAGAAGCACACTATTGAAATTTATAATATTAAAATGACCTGAAATTTTTATATTATATATAATTTATTTTATATTATATATAATTTTTATATTTATATATATATATAAAATTTTAATATTATAGAACGTGCTTTATTATGTTAGATAATAAAGCACGTTCTATAAATATATTATAAAAATATTATAAATATATTATAAATATAAATATATTATAAAATATTTAACGTGAAACGAATTGTCTTTAAGAGTTTAACGAAAAAAATTCTTTTTTATCAATTATTGATAATAACAAAATCATATATTCTTTTCGATGTTTTTGTAAAATAATTAATATATTAAAATTTGAGATCTGTTTCAATATATTATCTACTTATTATTATCAACATTGAATGTGAAAGTGTCCACTTAACGAGTAGATAACGGATTTTTTTCTTACCAACGAATTTTACGTAATATATTTACTACATTTTATCTTTCTTAAGTGTAGTTACTTTCATACATCTTTTCAAAATGAGTTGATATAATTTCAGAGATAAATACACGAAACTTGAAATATGGTCAAAAATTAGCAAGAAAAAAAATGTCTATGTATACGTGGCCAATAAAAATAACAGAATTACATGTGACAAGTGGAGTAACGAGTGTTCGAGGTCTTGAATGATTTCCGTGTTCATAGCCGCAGGGTGATGAGAAAGGATCGTAACACGCGAATGTCAGTCCCGATCTGTCCATGTGTTAATAATTACACTTGTTCATTAATTGCCTTTCGAACACTTATTTTTTCTACCATTCACTCTTTAAGTGAAACGGAAGGATTTAAGACCATTTCTTTTGAAACGGATCAATTTTTTCCTGTACCATTTCGATAAGAAGATACACGAGATATTTTACAATCAGTGTATCGATCTCTATAAAATCAGGCTACTTCTGAATTCTTAATAACTTTCACCATAAATGAAGATCAAATCGATGTCTTCATCGTCTTTTAAAAAAAAACACGGATGATTCTCAGATGGAACAAATAAAATTATTTCGAAGGAAATTTGTTTCAAATGTTTTTATGAGGATAACATTCAAATAATAATTTAAAAATAATAATTTTATCCTGAAAAATTTTTTTGACAGAGGGTAACAAAGATACTCAGATGTTTTATTTTATTCCAAGAGTGCTAAGCAAAGATTTATTTCGCATAATAACTACCTGTATACCTGATAGAATCCTTGAACAGAAAAGGTCTATAACTACAGTTATACAGATTGCAGATAGATTTAGGCAGAATAACACAAATTCTGTTGATTAAATTATTATTTTGTTTATCATTTTTTACATTAATTGAGTCCAATATATATTAAATAAAAGCAAGGAACACTTATATATATATCTCAATCTCTTCAAAGAAAGAAAAAAATATTAATAAGAAGAATTCGAAGAATTCAAAATTTTTGAACATTATATATTTATTATTATATTTAACTATCATGTTTTAAATATTTCGTAGTAGTAAAGATCAATATTCTTAATAATGATAAAGTGGAGGATACGGAAATAAAGAAAAGGGAAAAAAGATCGTACACACTGTTTCGTTTCAGGCAATAATTATTAATCGTTATTTGGAACGGTATAACATCGAGATTTTTCCCGGGCGAAAGCTCTTTAATCTTCCGTCGAGATCCTCTGGATCGTTACGAAACGGTGCTTAAAATGCAGGTGCAAGGGAGAATACCTAATAGCGAGTGCAGCTTGAGGGGTGAGGTCCACCATTAAAAGGAATAATTAACGAGTACCAGCAATTATCATGGAACAGCTTGCGCCCGCAACGTCAACCACGGTTGAAAATTTTTATCATTGATTTACTTTGTTAAGTATATCGATTTAAATTGGTCATAATTGATTTCGTTGGTTATTAGCAAAAAAAAGTATTTGTAGTCATTAAAAATAATAAGATAATTATGATTGTAAAGTAGGAAAGAATATTGCTTTTTAATATATTAATGTATTTTTTATTTATCTTTAGTTTGTAATGTAAATATCTATAAAACATCTTTTAAAAATCTATTAAAACGTTTATTACCAAATAAAGTCATTTATTTTTCCTTTTATATGCTCTTCTGATTCTTTTTCTTCTTCTTTTTCTTACAATTATATTAATTACTTGACGGATTATCATCTTATTTATTTCTCGTTTCCTCTAATTTTATTTAACGCAACAATTTAAATATTATTTTTATTTATTTAAATCTGTATTTTTAAGTTTATATTTGTTTTCATTTTATTAAAATTCACTTTCATTACAATTCTTCGTATTTTGAGTAATCTCTTTTCAAATAATAATAATTATAATAATTATATTTAAAGTTAAGAAAATTACACGTAAAAACTTGACTTTCGTTTCCACATTATACATTCGAATGGTTAGTTTTGAAAGATGCATCCTTTGTATTTCAGGTCGGAGTGAGTTATTCTATGAAAAAGATTTCAAGCATCCTTTCCAAATGGCAGGAAGGTTTGCGGTTGGACCGTGGGACATTCATTCATACGTTTTCGGATGTAAGCACGCAATGTGTCGAAATTGTCAAGGTACGTGCATATTTCAAAAATCAATGTTACAAAATTACCTATGTATTTTGCTCTTTTATAAAACGATTTTTCCTTTCCTTCATTTCTATATCGTATAAATAATTTCAATGTATTTAAAATTTTTATTATCTAACGAAAATTATATATCTTTGAAAATATGAATTACTTGACATACGTTTACCATTTCTTGCTAAGATTTTTAATATTTAATAAATATATAATATTTTTACATTTATATCCATTTTAAATAATTAGATTAAATATTTATATATCTATCTAAATATATTTAATATATTCGAAATCAATATCTCTTATATGTACATATAATTATTATCATTTACTTAGATTTCAAAATTTTCGAAATACACAAAAATAACATAAAATTTCGAGTTTCCCAAGGTTTCACAATACATCTCTATTGAGTAATCTATGAGTGGTATTCTAATTACTTATTTCTATTGGCATAGCATCCGCGAAACAATCACGAAGAAAAAAAAAACGATCATTTATGCAATTGCACAATCAACCCAATGTACGAGTATCTATTTCCGTTCATCAGCCTCGCGGTCGGCTCCTCGCGCACGAAACGTTCAACGTTCCAGGCTCCTTTGATCGTTCATCCGGATGCGGTGGTCTCGTTGGAAGCACACGTTCGCCCGGGCGCACGCGCGTACCTTGGAGACATCGCAGGTGCAGTTACCTGCTGGTCGAGTTCTTTCTTCGTCCCTCCTACAGCAGCCAATTATGCAAGTTTCACTTATCCGAAGTTGCCAGGTAGCTCGTTATCGTGGGACCACGAGTGGGTTAAGGACATCGGGACCTGCTTTCAATACATTCTTCGCCACGCACTGCCTCGCCACGAAAGTGTATGTACTCTGTTTCCGATAATACACCGACTGCCTTCCTTTTCCTTCCTCTTCCCCTATTGTGTGATCCCTCGGCTCGGAAATTTTCTTTTGTCTCTTCCTTTGCACGTCTTCGTCTATTTCAATGCGTCAAGGATCGATCCTTTGTTGGGAAAGTGGTGTTTTACCTATGTGTGTTTGTAACGGTTGGTGCAATTTTGAAATATTCGTGGTGTAGGGTTGTAAGGATACGTGTGGAAATGAAGATCGTTTAAACGAAAATTTTTGTGTGAATCTGATCGTAGAATGTGGAGAATGTGGCGTGTTTTGTTACGAACTTGTTAATATCGGTATAAAATTAGAGAGTGATTAGATTTTATTGTTAATGTTAATTTTCCAATCTCTCAATTTGCATAATTAAATTATCTATATATATATATCAAATGTTCACTTTGATTGATAAGATAAAAATTAATGATTCAGAACTAATGTTCATTGTAATTAGAAATTAAACTGTCTATATAAATTTTTTATTTCCTGTCATTTTTGCAGAGTTTCAGAGTTAAATGAATATTTTGATATATTCAGAAATATTAATATCATACCAGTTTAAAACATGATTTATATTTCAAATCATTTTTCCATTATATAGATACTTTCCTGTCTTTGTATTTTTGATAATATTAAATTGATGAATAATATTAATATAATTATAAGTAAAATTTGTATATACTAATTTTTATACTTTTAAAATCGATTTTTCAAAGATGTCCAATAATTATTTAGTATCATCTACTGCAAAAAATGATTAAATATTCAAAAAATAAAATAGCTTCGAAAAACCTATTTTCATTTCTTAGAATTATCACTAGACCTGACCTACATTGACATGAAATTCATTGGACAACTACGAATACGTTCTCTTACTCAATAGATATATTTATTCATTGTACAGTGTAAGTAGAAAGATATAAGGTTACAGATTGGTGACAACCTAATTTAAATTCAACTAGAACGACGCGTACGATTATCGAAGGTGGACCCGCTTCTAGGAAGGCGGCCCAATAGAACGTGTCCGCTCGGCGCAGACGCACTGGCATCTCTCCTTCTTCGCGCGACCCCTACCGAATCAAATCTAACTTTGCGGCGTTAGTATGCGCGCGCACCTCTCTTGCGCCGCCGTTCCTGCTGCCTATTGGTCTTACTGAATCATTCCCGCTCTCTCTGCTTACTAACAAATACGTAAGATCAACTAATCCATACACCATATACCTTTTCCATCCCGGTATCATGATTCGCCATTTCCTATTCGTTTCCACGCGTTGAAATCTTCTCTTCAATTAGTTCGATAGTTAATCGAGGCTTTGAATTTAACTTTTTTTCGATGTTAAATTTATCGGTAATGATTTTAAGATAATTTGATCGATAGGAGAATATTTACGAATAATGTTGTCAAATTATTCGAAAGTATTTAATTGAAATCTTTTTATTTATATAAATGATTATGAAAATGATAATTTGGAAATGAAATATATTAGATATTATAAAAACTGTATTTATAATATAACTGTAGAGTTTTTCAACGAAATTTTATAGTTTCTTCTTTTTTCCATTAATATTACCGTGTTCTCAATTGTTTGAGAATTAATCACAGAGAAATTTTAATCTGTAAATTCTTTTTACATTATAATTTACATTAAACAAAAGAACAACTCCAAAATTATTAACAAAACTTTCCATTTTCAAATTCCCATTTCTAAATCGAATACGAATAAAGCAACATTATTTGGAAAATTTGATTCAATAATGATCAGTTCGCATCTTCAAAAACGGATTAAACTTGTTTCCAAACTATTCTCTAATAATATTCCATTTAATTAAACAATATCTTTTTAACTGCCATATTCTTAAATTTAAAAAAATCATTACATTTACTCTATATTCATCAAATATGTCAGAAAATAAAAAAAAAAGTGATTCTCAAAAACGAAGTTCAACCTACGCGTACGCGTGCAGCCGAAAGAGGAAGGAAGATTCTCCACCGCTTCGTATCCTCTTTCGATCGAGAGGGGATGAAATAGCGGTTACCCCACCAGCACGCCACTTCACCGTGGGCTAATGTTAACCGCGTGTGAGCCCGGTAGGCGTGGCCTCCAGGTAGCAAAGAGACGCGCAGGTGAGAAGAGAGAAACCCGAGCAGGTAAGCAGCCGAGCAGACTGCGACGCGCGCTCCACGCGAGACCGTGTGTGTACCCTCCTCGGCCAGACAGGGGTCAGTCAGGGTCCTGCTCTTAGCCAGGACGCTCCAAGAGCATCCTCCTGAAGATCGGCCAAGGGACAGATTACGAACTGCTTTACTCTTCTTCGATCATTGTATCTTCTCGATTTCGTTTCACTTGCTTATCCGTATCCATTTAAAAAAGAAAATTAATAATTATTATATAACTATTATAAAAGGAGAAATAGTAGGTCTTTAGTGAAGAAAATCAAAAAATTTTGTATTTGGAAGAAATATAGTGTTACCTAATAGTCCGTCATCCGTGGTTTGGAAAAGTGTTCTTCATCTCGATTCGAACCGCTTTGGACGCGTGAACCGGAAACCGGGCCGCGACCTTGGCGAACCACGTGGAGGATCGCCAGGGAAGAGTCGATCTAGTGAATGGGAGAAACTGTACGTGTATTGGAACTGTCTGTGGATTCGATATTAATCGATTGATCGATTATTATCGATTGTGAGGATCGTTTGTGCTCGGATATCCAGGGATCTAGTGCCGTAGTATAGAGGACAGAGGACTCGCTCTGTTCGCCTCCATGAACAATCGGAGGACTTAGAGGACTAATCGATCGACCAACTGAAAAGCAATGTGCGGTGAGTTTTTTTTTTTTTTTTTATTCATGAGTTTCTTGTTCATGTTTTGTTCGCGTGATAAAATTGATGGGTTGGCGAGAAGTGTATGATGCTGTTATGCAAAGAGACGAGTTATAGATTATACCGGTGATTGAGAAAATGAATTTCTCCTTCGTTTGAATTTATGATGAATTTTTATGGCCGACCTTGTGTTATTTCTGGTACTGGTAACTGAAACGTTGAGTAATGACGTTGAAGTTATCTTAACTTTTTTGTCGTGTTTTGAAAAATAAAGTGATTATAGCATTCCGAAAAAAGAAATGATGATACATTAGAAATTATTAAGCAAATTCTTGAAATATTCCTCTTATAATTATGATTTTAAAAGGTATAATATATATATACAATTATAATTAATAAAAAATATATTGAATTTATATGACTTAAGAGAAGAATTTTTAAATTTACCGCGTAATTTCAATTTCAAATTGATTTCCTTAATTCTTATGATATAAAAAAAGATATAGAAAAAACACAATCATTTTCTTCTGTATCAATAATCTAAAAACTATACATTTTATATTATGTTATTATATGATTACAACATGTGTACGAAATATTCTCTTAAGTCAAAAGCGGATAATAGTCTCAGATTAATCAGATTACTTCTTATTACTGAACTCTCACGTCATTGATTTTTTGACAGTGAAAAAACATTGATATTTAACTTGTCAATTTAAATTTTTAATTATTATTAATTTCTATTAATAAAATTTTCAACATTTTAAATTACAATGTTATAAACAAAATTTTTTTTACAATATTTAAATAAATATATATATATAAAATTTAATACTTGATATAATCTCAAAATTTATAAAAGAAAAATATAGAATACTGAAGAATCATTCGTAATTTTAAAGAAAAAATTAAAAAAAATAGATCAAATATAATCTTCATCATCCGCTTGTCTTCCGTTCCGATAAATTCAATTTGTCCCTATTCGAACTAAATAAATCAAGTGTTTGCATAATCCGTTTAATAATTTATACTTATATGCTAGATTTTTAGTGGACAGCTGTTTCTTGTCGACGATTAAAAATCTTTCGATTGCTTGGTCTCGGAGACGAAATGACTGATGTTTGATTACTTGGACACTTGTTTATACATATTTTAATGAACCAAGAATTCGATAGTCTATTGAATCGATTCGGATCACGTTCGAGATTTCGTGTAAATTGACTTTGACGCTATTTTTTCCAGTAATTAGTTGGCAAACAATGAACAGTCGAATCGATCGAAATATCTATTCTTCGCTCGAGAATGTTGACTTTCCTGTCTATTTCTAATCTTTTGCGGTGGAAAAAAAATATAGTTAAATAAAACACGATATAAAACTTGTATTAGAATTTTCTAAAATTTTCTATACATAAATAGATATACATTTATCCGAGTTTTTAAAATATAAAAATATAAAAGTGATTCTCAATGATGGAATTTTCTCTTTTCAAAAATCACTTTTTTCTTATCTCCTCTTTCTAAATAGTTTTTTTCATACTTTTTTACGAATTACGATAAATATCTTGCTAAAAATTTTAAACAAAGCGTTCATAATAATAAAAACAAAAATTCGAAGAAACATCATAGATCGTCAACGACCCACTTTGTCCACAGAAAGTTGAACATAATACGTCGAAGAGCCTCGTTTGTAGTTCAACGATAATTACAGTTATATTCATACCTTTTTTTTTCTTTTTTTTTTTTTTTTTTTTCTTTTTTAACGATATTAACAGTATGTAAGCAATGGTAAAACTGAGTCGATAAATAACGGTCGGTGATTGACATCGAGCTTGGACATTACGGCTCGTTATCTACGCAAAACAGGAACCATTCTACTACGTATATCTGACACAGACATGTTTGCAAATCGCATTACAGATTTATTCAAACAACACGATTATTAGACTGCGTAGAGGTATACGTTATCTATTACCTGAAAACCTTCGACTTCATGATTCATGTTTTCTTGCATGCTCGTATTTCTTTCATATCGTTTAAATAAGTATAATACGAGGAGGTGAAATAATTATTCTCGAATGATTTCTGATCTCTTTAATATATTTTATACCGTATCGAAAAATTTTCCGTTATTATATTATTTTTAACATCGGATATATGTACGTTATTATAAAATATTAACGTTGCAAAAGGTATAAAAAGGGTTGACCGATTATCCTGTGATAGACCTTTATTTAAAAAACATAATGTACATTTTTCATAATCTATGTATAAAAACAATTCACGAGAATATCATAGTGTAATTTATTTTTACTTTGTTTTCGATTTTTATGCTTTAAAAGGATAGATGATGGATAGATGAGATCTTATTGATTGTCGGTTTATCGAAGCTCGCCGCGAATAAAGTTCGTCGAGCAATCACGCCCGTTTCAGCTTACGATCAGATTAGAGTTATGTCTCCCGGATGGATACGTGCACGCATGTTTCTACGATGTATAATTCACAGTTCTCGTTCGAGGGAGGAGCATGTTTGTGATTTTTCCTATAAATCTGATAGCCGTGGCTGCCTATGATTCGCGAGAATAATACATTAACTCGGCTCGCATTTAAATATAATATAAATCTATTTTAAAGCAGAACAGATGCTACTTCTTTTTTTTTAACAACAACAGTGTTCTCTTTAATAATCGTTAGATGTTTCATCATATTGATTAAAAATAGTAATTTATATCCTATTATTAACTTGGTAACAATAACAGATAAACGCTAATTGTAAAATAACAAAAATTAATAAGTTTTTAAAAATTATGTACAATGAAAGGATTAAATAATCTATCGAGGTAAAAAAGTATTAGGTATCCAAGAAAATTTTTCTTTTTTTTTTTTTTATGAGAAAGAATTGGAAAAAAAATTGAAATTGGCTCATGATTCCAGGACAAAAGAACTTTCTTTGGTTAAATTGATAATTATTTACCTCGTGATTATTAAACCTAATCTTTGAAGGAATTTCAAAATTTTGATCATCGAAAATAAGAAAAAAAATGACTGTAATGTCCATCAGAAGCGGTACCGCGAACTTGGTACATGAAACCGGAACTTCACTACAGCGCCATTGGAGTTCCGGCGGCCGCTTTATCACCCCCGGCCACACTTTCACCACCGAGCAGCCCAAGTGTCACTTCGCCTTGGAGTCCTGGCGCGGCCGGAAGCAGCCTGAGCGCCGCGACATCCTCCAATCCTTCCTCGGTTTCCTCCACGAGCCTCGTTCAACCGACAACGGACCGTTTCAGCGCTTTCACCCTCGTCTCGACCTGTAATCCCGACTCGAGACTTCAGAATCTACCGTTGACCACCACGGCCGCCGCTCGAGGTAACACGTTCTATATCTATAAGAATTTCTTTCTTTTTCTTTCTTTCTTTTCTTTATGAGAGGAAAAGAAAAGAAATGTGGGAATTTAATTTTTATTCATTAAAAATAATTTTTTTGCAAATATTTCGTAAATTTTATTGCACAATCGAATACAGAAGAAATGGATAATTTTAAGTACAATTCACCAATTTTAAGTCTTAACAATTATTTGCATTTATTTGTATAATAACGTATAAATTTTATAAATTATTCATTATTTTATTGTATATTTTTCTATTATAAAAGGAAAAACAGAATTTGTTCGGTTACTTAATATAAAATCATATTGCAAATATTTATTTTATAAAAATGATTAAAAATGTTTAATTCATATATTTATTAAATATATATAAATTATAATGTTACATAGAATATTTATGTAAGTGATTGGAATTATAATATTCTTTATTTGATTTTTATTCGCTAATATTTAAAATAAATAAATCCCTCAATTTTCCTATTAATATTTCACATGCACGCTCATTTTATCTTTTTACCCAAACTTAGAATATCATTGATCATTATTTGCAATATTAGAAACGTAATTCGTGTCAATGAAATTATCCAAACTTAGAAAAGAAATACTTCTCCAATCCAAGAATTTCCTCAATCATAATATTTACATCCACTACAGTCGAGACAGAATAACACTTCTTATAATCGTAGCACAATCGTTAACAAGTTCAGCCAATCCTGTTTGACTAAAAATAACCGTTTTTCTTTCCACCCACACCAGTTAATTAACCGTTGGCCAATGGAAAGGTGGGAGGTTGATAGGTTGGTTAATCGAAATTTCCTGGCTTTCAGAGATGCGTTGTGGCCTGATGTATGGGGGTTACGGGTCGACAGGGACCGCATGGTGGGCACGACACGTGAGTCTGCTGCTGCCTCATTCCCTGGTGTCACCCTCGAGGGTTACTAACCAGCAAACCACACCAGTTGCAAATTGTTCACCTATCCACCCAGAACCCTTGAACACCTCCAGAACTGGCTCACCACGAAGATGCACTCCGGAAAAAGCGAAATTCGGTGAGAATTTTAATTTATTTATTTATTAGAAAAGTTTTTTTTCTTGTTATTTTTATTTTTATTGTACAAGAAATTAGGTTTATAATAGGACATTCAACTTTCAAAATTTATCAAGTAATAATATTGGAAAATTAATAACTAAAACTAAAATTAAATTAAATTAAGGTTAAATAGATCATATATTTTTATAATTATAATATTAAAATGAATAATTAATGATTCTTTATAAAAAAAAAAAAGACAAAGTTATTTTGAGTATTTTACAAATAAATGATTGAGTATAACATCATTTATTTTAAAAATATTTATATGAATTAAATAAAAATTGATGATAGATTTCTAATGAATTCTCTAAATCTTTGCGTATAAATTACAACTAAAATTATCCCAGTTTTTTGAATCATGATTTAATCTCATATACTTTTAATAACACTTATATACGTATATGTTTGTATGTATATGTCATACGTGTATGAAGTATTGTAATTAACTTTAATTTCCTAAACTTAAAAGTTTAAACTTAAAAGTGTGAAATTTTAAATTGAATGTTCATTTTAGTCGAGTGCTAGTCATTTTGTTATTCGGTTGATAAGAATATAAAGTATATATACAAGTATAAAGTATACAAGTATACTTCATACATATTTCTTTGTATTTCTTTGTACTTTTAAGAAAAAATTAACAAGAGTAATTTTTATTATGAATCCTTCAATTAATATTTTTGTCATTTGACGATTGATTTCAATTTCTATCGATTAAATTAAATAAACGATTTTTTTTTTTTACAAATCATATATTTTATATATTCCTTTATAAAAAAGAAAATTCAAAAATAAAGAAAAAAAATTGAAAAAAATAATTGAAATTCCACGTTGATCAATAATCAGATTTATCGCGTTTATCATAAAATCCCATCGAAGTCTGATTCCCACGAGATATTTCGACGCGACCGGTTGACGAAGGATCGTAAGAAATACGCGAAGACCTTGAAAAAGAGGACAATTCGCCGACAATTTGGTCGTAAGTACAATAAGTAGATAATATCCTATTTCGTGAACACTACTTGGCGAACGACTCGGTTATCATAAACGTTTACGCATATCGTTATCGTCAAAAGTGGGAGGAAACTGTCTATTAAACCAATTATGAATCTTTTTCCTTAGTGAATATCGTATCGATTTCGATAATGGCCGGTGATTATGTGATTATGCGCGAAACTTTTGCGCATTCTTCTTAAATGATAAGAAATTAATCATCTGATAAGATATTCGTTATTATATAGATATTATATAGATATGTAAAGTGCTTTCGTAATTAAATAGTTGGCGCCAAATTATTTATTATCAGATAGTTATTGTTGGAAAATGTTGTATAATTTATCGTTAAATATATGATTTTTTTTCGAGTTATAGAGAAAAATATAGAAAAATAATTTTTTAAATTAATCTCATTTTTTATATTCTTTTTATTATTCGAAGAAAGAGTTCGTTCTCGAATGACTACTTATCGAATTAATTAAATCGCTTAACGATATAGGAAAATGATATTGAAATATTTTAATTATAAAGATAACGATAGAAAAGAAAAGAATTCGTTCAATAATTATTTAAAAAATTATTCGACACAAAAGATTTTCAAAATTTAAAATTGTTTTCTAAATATACTTCTTCTCAATCTTATACTTAAAACAAATATACTTAGAATAATGGAACAAATTCTTTTTAACATTATTTGCAGAAGAAGAAGCTCCATTGAATTTGAGTATCAAAGCAAACGATGTATCGTCCACCATAGGACGAAAAAGTGAAATTTGGTCGCCAGGAACGGTATGCGAGAGAGAAGCGAAGGAAACTAGGGTACCAACATCTAGGAGTCCATCCTCAACGCCTGTAATCACTCGGCCAATCCATCATTCACCGCTGACACCGCCTTCCTCTTCGGAAAGGACTTTCCAGGTATGTCAGAGCCTCTTTTCCGTTATAATCTTATAAAAATAAAGCTCGAAGGATATTTTTGAGGAAGAAATAAGTACGTGTAATTAATTATTTGACAAGTTTCTTTTCTTCATTTTCTGAAATATATCATTTTTTTTTTTTTTTTTTTTTTCTAAGAATGAATTATCTATCGATGGTATTGATACATATATAGCAATAAATTTCTTATTAACAATAAGATGAGAACCTATTCTAAATCTAAATAAGTAAATTAAATTTAAATTTTAAATAAATAAAAGAAATAAAAAGAATAGTGAGTATAACCTGGTTCGAATTATCAAACAGTGAAGTTGTTGATAGTTTTTCGAGGAACGCTATGATACTATCACTCTAGGAAATCTTTACAAAACCTCCGTGTTCTGTTCTCTCGGTTGATAATCGAAACCAAATAACGACTATTCGTTTTTTGTATTCTCGCGTAGAATCTTTTTATGAGTTTCATAAACACCCTAGTTTAGCGTTTAACACCCTCGAACTCATAAAAAAAATCGCGATCAAAGCTCTTGAAAAAATAATTTCTTGAAAGATTTATTTCTTTTCTCATTTCTTTTTTATTTTTTAGAAGAGGAAAATTGCTATATGAAATATTAAAATCAATTATATTAATATTAATATTTATTGTATTAACAGTAAAAGAATGTTATATTCTTAATTTGAAATTGCTTTTGATAAAATTAATATTGATTTTTATTCAAAAAGAAGCATTAGTATAGATACATGTTTAATTATTTTTATGATATTATGTGTATTAATCATCTTTTTGTAATAGATTAAGAATATATAATAGATAGTCTATGTTTTATTATATAGGAACTTTAGTATATTTTTTTGTCAAATTATAGTATTTTTTTTTTAATATTTCCGACTTTGTTTCATTTTAAAAGAGGTTTTTAAAACACAATGACAAAGACAATTTGTTGACAATCTTTTTTTGCTTGAATTTATATCTCTATCAGTATTGTCACTGCTTACGTATATATTCCCTTGTATAATAATCTTGTCACACATCTCTTTAGTCATTTTTCTTCTGGTAGATTCTGCCACTTTTGTCGTAGTTAAAATGAAAAAATGAAAAAGTGTTATCGCAACAAAAGCTTTTAAGTATCATTTAGGTTACGTATGCGTATTTGTTTGACATAAATTGACGTTAAATTATTTAAATACTGGAATAAGCATATGAAATTATAAGCGATAATAGAAAATAATGTGAGTAAAAGATTCTTTAAAAAAATAGTCTATCAATATTTTTCAATAAATAAAAAATATAATCTTTTTTATCGAAATTCCACAGTTTGAAAATTTTTCATTATAGTTTCTTATCGATATCGTTCTAGTAAAATAAACAAACTAATCGCTAAAATTATTAATTAATAATAATTAATAACAATAATTGATAATAATTAAAAATATTTGCCAATTTTCGGTCATTAAATCGAAAAAAATATCATAAATATCATACCATATCTATAGCACATACTAATATTATTATAAAGAAACAAGGAAATTATAAATTACAAAAAAATGATAAAAATAATAAGAAAAACAAATGTTTAATAATTATACAACATTATCAAACACTTACTAATTATTACGAATTAATATATAACGTTAAAACGTATTATCTTAAATATTATTTCCATTTAATAATTCCTTTTATTCTGATTTCCTTTACATTCTATTCCATAATTTTAATTACGCTAAATTTAAAAAATATTCCTTCGTCAATTTATCATAGAACTATATACTTTCATTTTCTTTTTAGAAATTATTGTAACATTAAAAAGATAAATTCACAAATTAAACCATTAATACGTTAACTTTATATTTAAAATATATATATATATGAAAATATATCACGCATAGCATAAAAACATCCTTAAGCCAATATTCCATCTTGCAATCATTTCTCTTTTCAATATCACACACAGGACTACTTTCCCCAATCCCGATCCCTCTCCGACCGGAAATCGGTCGATCGGACACCACCCCCAACTCTCTCCATCCTGCCTGTCCGCAAATCCCCGGTCTCCTCTCCCTTCGATTCCCGGTATTTGCATACGCGAGAAGTGAAATCCACGCGTAGTCACGCGATCGGCAGGCCGTGGCGCAAAAGTTCTCTCCAAAGTGCAACCGTGACGTGGCGAAGAAGCGGGTCAAACGTTTGACGAATGTCGGAACTCGACAAAAGGCGGCGGGGGCAATTACGGCTGATTGAATGGAAGTAGAAACTCGGTTGGCCGCTGTTTTACGCGCGACACGTAACAACCGGCGTACATATTAGGATATCTGGGGCACACGCGCGTCACACGATCCTGATTCCGGCCGAAAAAAGACCGACCCCCTTCGAATCGGGCTCACCGTCCAAAAATTTTTCCCAAACCGCATATCGTTTTCTTCTCGTTCCTCCTTTCGATCGGAAATTCGAAGGGGGTTTCGCAATACGGAAACCGCACTCGAGGTTGGTACCTCGATTTAGCCATCCCCCTTTCGCAAATCGAAAGAAAATACGAGACGAGGTATTCGAGTACAAAGGATACGAAAGGGGTATGCGTTTATATGCGTTTATCGTATTTCCGTTTCTTTGAGTGCACGTGTAAGATGCAGGTCAAGTTTTATCACTGTGTTTCGAATGTCGAGTTTGCATGATTGAGTTATTTATTTATTTATTTATTCGAATAATATGACTATATTTTTCATTAATTTTTTAATTAATAATGTATAAAGGTCTATATATTAATTTTATTCAGGCAATTTTTAAATTTAATGGTATTCAATAATTTCTAGATTTCTAATAATTTTATTATAAATTTTTATTTCGACGTAATATAGAAATAAAGTTTTAACGAATAAAGGAAACAAACAGGATGTATAATTACGATCTGTTTTAAAAGGTGGATATTGAACGGATGGTTAATTATTTTTCTCATTTTGACCTGGATTTTAATGCCTCGCTTACAAATATCCCGTGATATTTCGACTCCAGTCATTCGACAGTGTTATACCGTTATGTACGCAGAACGCAGATTCTATATTATATTGTTCAAGATATCGTTCGAAATTGTAGAGCAACAATCATAATAACAGTTCTTTAATTTTTCCTTCCAACATTAAAAGTTATATCTTAATTGCTTAATTCGATACGAGCACAGAAAAATTGTACGATATCAAATTTTATATGCGATAACATGGCATTATTATTAATTACATCTTATGCACTATTTAAAATTGAAATGAATTAAAGACGAACAAAAAAAAATCCCTGAACTTCTAAAATGCCAAACTTTCATTTTTTTTTTTAAATAAAATCTTGTATTGCAAGAAATATTGTTACGTTAAAATATACCATTAAATGTTTATCAAATATGGAACTAATTAAATCTTCTTTAAAAATTAAAAAAATTTAAATCTTTTATTTGATTATTGAATATTTTCTAATATTTAGAAATTGTATATGTATATATATATACAATTTTTTCCAAATTAATATATAAGAGAAGAAATATCATTCGTGATCCATCTTTTTATTGAAGATGATTAGTGGACACATTGCGTGTTCTTTTATCTTTGAAAAAAATTCTTTGAAGCTATATAAGCTTCTAATATCAAGAAATAGGTATCGTGATAATTTCGATGAGTATATTCGCATCATAAACTATTTTAAATAATTGTTAAATACTAATTATTAAATAATATCATTGAAAACTATTATTTAACAGTATACTAAAAACTTTTAATTTTTTCATAACACATATGAAATAACACATATTTCGTAATGTCTAATATATTTAACGAATCAATGCAAAAAAAGTAGTATAGCAAAAATAGAAAGCATGAGATTTTTGACAAAGATTTTAGACAAAGAAATCAAGAAATTTTGCGTTATTTTACGAAATTTACTAATGGATTAAATAAGTTTTCATGGAACTGAATGCTTCTCGGAGATCTCGAAACTCTTCAAGTACCAAAGTCATCCAGAATGCAGCTTACGATTGCACCGCTTGCTGCATTTGGACGATACCGAAGAAGTTCACCGAAACTCGTTCGCGTGTCCCTCTGGGAGACCGTAGAACGTGTATTGGCTTCTAAAGAGATTATAAATCGTCCGTTTCGAGGTTTCCCCGAAGAAGCATCGATCGTTGCAAAAAACACCCCGCGTCTTCTTCGATCTCATTTTCTTTCTGGCGCGCGATCAACATTTGTGGTAGTACAAAATTTTTTCCTTTCCTTTTTTTTTTTTCATTTAAAATATGAAAAAAAAAGACAAATTTTTATCTAACTTAATCATAATGAATCTATTAAGATAATATTTTTTCCTTGTATAATTTGTTCAAGAGATATGATCATTAAAGATATGTGAATTTTATATTTTCTAATTATTGGTAATTTTATTTGCTTATTTTTGATAAAATTTTCTTTTTTTTATTCAGCAAGTATTCGATTTACTTTTCGATCTCGAATTTAAAAAAAAAAACATTGATATTTCCATATTCAGTATCATCAATAATATGCGATTTTTATGATCGAGAAAAAAAATAGAGAACGATTAGCTTCGAAACTATGAATTTGACTTTCTATTTAAAATTGAATTAAATCACATACGTTGAACAAAATTCATCTTCGATGAAACGAATCTTTCGTGCGAATCAAATGTTTTTTCGAATAATAATCCCATATAGACGTAACGGCTCATCCAAAGGATGTTCGAATCCATCGCGATGGGTTAATATCGTTGCAATATCCTCATTATTGATCGACGAGGGATGTGAATCATGCGTAGTCGCAGCTCGCTTATACCGGTACCGGTGCACGCTCGTAATAATATCCCGCTAAAGCGGTTTCGTACGCGATTCCACGCATGTACCTACGCGTGTATCGTGAAAAGAGACACGCCTCGACAGTATTGTCAGGACTGGCGCCCGTGTGACAATAAGCCCCGAGGAGAAAAACCCAAGGCTCCGTGAACACAGGTGCGCCTCACGTCGCGGTGTCGTCCGCCTTCTTCCTTCTTCGACATACCGATTTCGATTTCCCTAAGATGGACGATTAATTTATGTACAATGCAATAATTGATTATTTTTTTTTCTTGAAAAAAAAAAGGAGAAGAAAGGAGAGGAGAGGAAGGAATGAATGAAGATACGGATGAGAAGGGGGAAAGAAAGGAATGAAAATAACTTAATTAGAAGAATTAATTTATTGTACGAATAATTATTTTAAATACGATAAAAGATATGTAATATTTTTTTTTTATATGAGTTTAAAATTATTATGAAGATTGTTGGGAATATAAACTTGTTATTTGTAGAATGAAGATGGTTTATGTTTCCATCTCATCGGACAATTTTTCGGTAGATAAAATTATTTTAGAATTGAGGAAATGTGTTTGAAAAAAATTATTGAATTTTAAAATTGGGATTATCGCGAAAAACTTATTTGTTATTGTAATTATATATTTTATAATAATTTATTTTCATTATTTCGAACAGATAAAAATTTTCTTTGTCATAGTTGATACGATTTCGAACGACATTCAAAATGATGACATTTATTTTCACATTTTTATATCTCTTTTTGCATTTTAATTTTCCCAACAATTGTGACAAATTTAAAATTCCAACATTTTATTCTACTATATAATCAAAAGATAATCTATTCTTTATCCATTATTTATCCAATATTCTAAATAAATTAATTAAATTGATTAAAGTTTCATCAGCCTTACAATTGTTCGATATATTTCAATATTATAACCATATTCTTTCGTTCTGTTACAGTGTAAACAGTGCGGAAAAGCCTTCAAGCGTTCAAGCACTCTCAGCACTCACCTTTTAATACACTCCGACACCAGACCATATCCCTGTCAATATTGCGGCAAGAGGTTTCATCAGAAGTCAGATATGAAGAAACACACTTATATTCATACCGGTGAGTCTCATATATATATTAAAAAAATATTCTACATCCTCATAGCAAAAGTCGTTTCAATTATATCCATTTCGAAACGTAATAAATTACTTAACACATTTTATGGAACGATGAATAATTTTGAAAATAACTATTTAAAAAATAAATAGATAGTAAAATTTAATATCGATTAATACTAAACTATTATAGCCGTATAAAATTTATTAAAAATATAAATCAAAATATTGCACGTTTCGAACAATATCGTTCTCGATCGATAAAACATCTAAAACAAAAACATGAAAGGCGCGCACTTGAAACAAACTTCCTCTCGTCTGAAAGCACAACTAGCTTCGTAATTGAAGAAACTTTCACGTTCGTTTTTCAATTATTCACGGGAGTCGTGCCGTTTCTAATATGTTCACTCGCTCTATTATTCAACCACCCATCGTTACCATCGTCGAAAACTGCAAATATACGTTGCAACATGTCGAAGACACACACGGCAACTAGAGTTCGCAACTTTTCGAGCTTGCAACCTGTCTTGCCTCTTGTTCACCTCGTAAAATTCCCATCACAACGATACCTCTCAACTTTTTTTTTTTTTTT
>NW_025223092.1:2778377-2830877 GCF_014066325.1 Apis laboriosa
TTTTTTTTTTTTTCAATTTTTCCATCTCTCGTTAATTTTTCGTAGACTTTATTTTTTTTTCATCGTAACTTTTTTGAATCCTTCTTCCATTTTCTTTTTGTATCGAAATTTCTAGGAACTTCTTCGCGTATTATCTTCTACATTAATATTTCATCTGGAAAATCTGAAATCTTTCGAATTGAAACGATATTTCTAAATCTTTTAATCTCTTTGCGTGATATTAGCAAATCTTTTTATCAATTTTTTGGATCATAATTATTTTTACTTACTTAAGAAATACCATGGATAATTTATCCACGTAGAAATACAATTTATTATTTTATATTTCTAACATCTTCTCTATTAAATTATTACACGAGAGATGTTTGCGTATTTTTCCAAAGCAATATCGTTTTATAGACGCGCTATAACCTATAATATAATTCGTATATTAATATAATTTGAAATTTTGAAAAGAAGAAATTCGTTTCATTTTATATGCATCAATCTAATGCTCAACCCTCGTCGACCATTGTCCATCCGATTTCCGTTGAACAGGCGACGTAGCTGTCGTCGATGGAACAAAATTACGCTTATCGGCGTGGCATGCACGTATACCTGGGTGTAACGAGCGATACCGAAAAACCCGTGCTGTCGTGGCTCGTCCTATAGACCGCGCCTTTTTGATCGACGTGGCGCGTGCATGTTAATGCCCAACTATATACGTATACGCGCGTGTAATAGAACGCATCCTCGGACAAACGCGATGCACGCGTCCTCGTCCCTCTTGCTATATAACGTGTCTAATACACGCGTGCACCTATGTATCTATCGTGAACGCTTCCTGAATGTCATATGTCTGTGAATCACGCATGGTCATCGTATAGTTTGCCGCTCTGCAAATTTATTATGATAGAAGGTTGTGTTTTGTTGGGAATAGGAGAGTTTGTGGGAGGAGGAATATATATATAGAGAAATGAAATTGTAAAACGATTATTGCAAGTAAATATTGAATAATTAATTAAGTAGTCAGTAATGATTACTGTTAATTCTTATTGAATTTTATGGTTGGGGAAAGATATTTTATATCTATCGTATTCTTTTAAAATCGAAGAATTTTAATATTGGACAAATTTTGTTTCAATTGAGAAGATGAGAAATTTATCGAGGAAAAAAGAATTGATTCGTTCTTCTATTTTTTTTTTTTTTTTTGGTTTTTAAAATGATGTTACTTTAATAGAGTAAAATTTAAGTAAATGTAAAAGTAATAATTTAAATAAGTGTATAGAGTAAATGTTTTAATATATNGTTCTTCTATTTTTTTTTTTTTTTTGGTTTTTAAAATGATGTTACTTTAATAGAATAAATTTAAGTAAAAGTAATAATTTAAATAAGTGTATAGAGTAAATGTTTTAATATATGTAACGAAAAATTCTTTAATAATACCATTTCTTCATTTCTATACGATTGAACGGTATCTACAATCCCGTAGACAATGATTTTCCTACTTAGAAAAGTTGCATATTTTACGAAGATTTTATGGAAAATCGTCAAATGTCGAAACGTCAAGGTAATAAACGTTTCACTCTTTATTACTTGATAAATTATAGACAAGCTCATAAGGGGATAGAATCGATTGACCAAATGCATTAGTGTATTAGGGGTGAGAATATATTAGTACATTTTTATAATTGTCATTCAATAAAAATGAACGATTCATATAAAATATTTACATCTTTCATTAATATATAATAAATAATTTTTAACATATAACATAATTTTTACAATTATAAGAATACAAAAAAAATCGTAATAGAATTGAAAAATAAAATATAGAATAAAATTTCTTCATACAAAATTAGTTTTAAAAAAAATTAATTTATGAAAATATATATATATATTTATACTTTTATAATACTATCTTAAATTTGTGAAAAAGAGTCAAATCTTTATGTTATCGATCCTTTTCTATCTTACTTTTATAATATTAGATGCATCTTCTATGCTTCTTAATTTATTCCAAATAAATTTACATCTCAATCTCATTCTCTTATATTTCACTCCATTCACTATAAATATATCTCAATGATTATATTTTTTTATTTATCGTAAAGCGATATTAGCAAGAATGCAAAATACAGTGAGAATAGTAAAATGAATGAATGCACAAACAAAAGTGCACGGTTTAATCTAAGATTGAACCTTGATCTCGCGTGAAAGATATTTTTAAGGTCGATTTAATCGCGTTCCTCGATGAAGAAACGAGCGGAAGAAGATATATATATATATATACGAGTGATGGGAAACGCGCTGTTTGTCACGGTTCGGGGGAGTTTCCGGTTAGGCACGTGGCCGCCACGAGGATCGCCTCCCTTCTTTATATAATTAGCATAGGCATCGCAAGGGTTGAACGTGCGAGACACCTTTTTATCCATCCTTTCCAAACGATTTTTGCCCCCGTTTCACGGAACAATTATTAATGCAAATTTAATCGTTCCTCGACGCGATTTCTTCCTATTGATTCATCGTTAGGAAAACAGCGGGCAATTTATGACCGCTTTTAACGCTCTCCCGAGGTAACGTGGAGTGAGCTTTGAATTAACTTCGAATTTACGATGAAGTAACGTGAAATATCGAATCGTCGATACGTTGCAACATTTATATATTCCAGGAATTGTTCATTTTTAACAGAGATGTACTCATTCGAAGCTCGAAAAAGTTCAATCTTTAATTTTTAATTGATAACAAATGATTATCTGATTGGCTGTTTAAATTTTTTGGAATTTTTAACATGGATGCTAGAAATTCAATATATAATTTATAATTTTTTTATAAGTATTTTATAGCGTCACAAAATTTAATAATAAAAAACATAATATTAGAAACATGTGTTCATTGGTGGAAAAATGGTGGAAGTTGAAAATGAAATGTAAAAGAAATATGATACATATAAAATTACGTTTTCATAGTTTCTTGATAATTACTTTTACATATTTCACGTTTTTAAAAAAATTTCGAATATAGAAGATATTAAATTTAATGGCAATACGTTCATTAAATAACATGACTATGAATATAAGTTGAATTTTTTATGTAATCTATTGCAATTATTACCAATAAAACATCATAGAATATTGGTAAAAATTATATGCAAAAAAAATGAAATATTTATTATTTTTTTCGAAATATATCGATAAAATATTAACGATATAATTTCCATTTCCAGATAATATATTTTTCACGCTATCAAAAATTTTTTTAATTGCGATAATTGCTCTCATTATAAATTAACAAATATCTTTAAAATTTAATGTTTAGTTATCTTTTAAATATTTTAACAAGATTATATATATAAATAATATATAAATTATATATAAATAAATAATGTAATAATTTAATTATATATCAAATATATTGCAATTTTTTTCATATTTTAATTGTTCGAACAGGAAAGTATATTCTTTTAAACAAATTCCAAATACAAAATGTTCAATAGATTCTTCATGAATCGACATTTAACTTGTTATTTTTATTTATAAAAAAATAAAATAATATCTTCATTTTCACATGTATCATCTTACATTTTGATAAAGCAACATATTATCAATGTACAAAATGTATAAATGTGTAACACTTACTCGATTTATATTGCCAATTCACTTTTACCAAATAACAATTTGCATTATCAATTAGTTATCATTCAAAACGAATATGTAAAACATATTATATTTATATACGTAGTATCTAAGTGATTATAATTTACAATATTCGAATGACATGACAAAAATAAATGTAAAAAAACGTGTAATAGCATAATCAAATCCGTTCAATTTCAATTCAAAAGCAAAATTAATTTACGAAAAAGAAAATCATCTTAATTCGATGATATGGAATCTCGATTGTTAAAATCTCAAAAAAAGAAATTATAATTTTCGAGTTTTAAAGATTTCTTCTCGTCGAAATTTTTAAATGAAATAGATTTAAAAAATAAAAAATTTGATATATTTCGTAAAGATCAAATATTACGTAAAGACTTAAAGAAAGAAAAATAATAATTTCTCTTAAATTAAACTCTTAAATTTTCAATTTACAGAGGAAGCTCGAGTTAAAGAGATTCGACTGTACATATTTCAAATTCATAGAGATTATTACGTTAATCTTCTAGAGATTTCCGAATAATAATTTCATCGTGTATACATACACGAAACTATTACATTTACAGCGATCCATTAGTCCACAATTCACTGTCCACTGTCGGAAAATTCCTGTTTTTAATTTCTTGGTCAAAAGTAAAACTCGTTTGTTGTTCGAAAACTTGTAGTTGTCGCATAATTAACGGTTAGATAAAATATGTCACGACTCATTGCGTAATCTATAACCCTGGAGTATGTGCATCGCACACTTGCAGTGTTTTCTTTTCTTTTTCTTTTCTTTTCTTTTCGAACCGTGCCACGGAATCGCGTCAGTTTCGAATGTATACCTGCACACAACCACACGCTTTTCGATATGTATGCTCCTCTGGTTTTCGCGGAATTTCGATAAAAGCAGCCTTGGCGGATAATTGCACTTAATTGTCGGGGAATTATAAAAACACCACGTGGACGGATATCGAATTTTAATGGGTCGACAGAAAATAAAGTGGTGTGAACACAAAACAAAATAATTGAAACTAGTTTATTTTAAATTGTTGTTTCTTTTTTGATTTTAATCTTCGAGAGATTAGCAGTTGTTAAAAAAAAAAAAAAATATCTAATACCGCATTTTGTTGCATTTACACATGTGGTGTGTCATTATCGAAGAAATATCGGTTTTTTTAAAATATATATGATATTTTAATAGAAAATAATTTTCATTTATTTTCTATTAATTAACTAATTTTCTATCTTTTTTTTTTGTGACTTAAATTTTTAATTTATACATTTTTAATTTATCATATCTTTTACTTTTTGACGTTACATCATTACATCTGTTAACGATTATTTTGTAATATATATATATATATACGTAATAAATATTCATAAATAAATTATCGTCTGAACTATTAAGATACATATTTAATATAGTTCTATATAAATGTATAAATAATTTAATTATTTGAAGAAAAGGAATTTTTAACATGACGTATCTTCATATATCTCTTTCTAATATTTTCAATTTACTAGAAATTTGTTAAAAAAAAAATATTTTAATACAATATATATATTTTTAAGCATAATATATAGATGGCAAATTTTTCAATATAAATTATCTCAATGTGCATTCTACATATAAAAATAAAACTAAAATATTATATTAAATGCTATAAAGATTCAAATGTTTTAAACTTCTAACAAAAATATTAAGTAAAAATAAACTCAGAATTAAACTGAGATATTCTATTATAGATATTCTTAAAGAAAAATGTAAGTATTTAATAAAAAAGTATAATATAAAATATGAAATAAGTAATGGTAAAATCTTTCACAGACAAATCTGGATCACTTTATTGCCAATATTCTACAATATCTATTTCCATAAATCTCTACAATCTAGCCATTACAATCCTCGAGGGACGACATTTTTATTTTAAAAAAAGATTTAACACCGATTTAAAATCCGCGCACATTTCTACAACATTGTTTTCTATTATCGTTGAGAAGAGAGATATGTATAATCTTACACAATTTACTAGCATGATAAAAGACTAGGATAAAAGGATGTTCTCGACGACTACCGGAGGGTACAAATGAATCGTGATTCGTTGAACTCGAAGGATAAATTGTACTGTAAAATATGGCGGCACTGTAATAATCCTTTGGGGGATTATAATAAGCAGAAGTTCGGGCTGAACAGTGGTTACACGCAGTTTGTAAATTGTTTGCCGGAGTTTTCTACGATGAAACCTCGCCGTATAAATAATTCCTGTGGGAGATGTGACACGCCTCATCGTCACAGTATCCACCCTGTTCTTAGCTCCCCTCCGACAATACATTTGGAATTTTATTTCAGATTTAATTTCGAACGAATTCGAGATTTGATTCTTCATTTGTTCACTTTAATTAATTATTATTAGATATAAGATAATTTTTTATTTGATAAAAAATTATGAGATTATTTGTAACGATAGATTTTAAATATTTAAGTAATAATATTTAAGTAACTAGATTTTTTTAGAAGTTTTTAGGAATCTTTTAATAATTTTTAAAAATTTCTTAGGAATATTTTTATTAATAATTGGGGAAAATAAATTTGATTATATCATTCGGATAACAAGAATCGATAATCAAATTTAAAATTAAATTAAAGAAGATAGAATTACTGTTATTATTAATAATATCTAAATGATAAGATATGAAATGCAAAATTACGGAATAAAATATAATGTTGCAATGCATCGGCATTACAGCATTTCTTGCTGATCGCTTTTGAATGACAGGAAAAAGAAAGAAGAAAAGTAGGAAAACATTTTGATAGAAAAATAACGTTCCTATAGTCGTTTTGAGTAGATAACACGTGAAAAAGTTTTCTCGTAAGCATCGATAAGCGATTGAAAATAAATGAAAGAAGAAAACCGTAAAACAGGAAGCAGGGATCTAAGAAAGGTTATTGGCAAAGTTTTACGTGTACATTCTTTCTTTCTCGATACACGCATATTGTAGAAAATTGCATATTCTAACATGTAGTTTCATTGAAATTGTCCATTTGCGTAGAAATAAAACCGATGAAATACTATTTTATATCGAAATACCGAAGAATTTTACTATCCTATTTGCATTAGAAAGTTTCGATCGAAGATTCTTCCATTCTTAATCCAGTATCAGTCTTAGTAATTGATTCTTCTTTTTTTCAAATTTATTAAACGAATATTTCTAAAGAATAAAGAATAAAAAAAATTTAATTGTTATTCAAAGAGAATTCAATACATGAATATTTTATTTTCTAATTTTTTTCCTATTCAAAAACTTTTATGGATGGTATATTAGATTATATTTAAATTATATTTGAGTTAAGTTTATCTCTATTTAATTTAATTGTTATTTAAATTCAAATTTATTTTTAAATTTAACTTCGTATTTATCTTTATATTGAATTTTTGATTTACAATCAGATTTACAATTTAACTATAGCCTAAAATATATAAAAATATAAATCCAAATCCAAACAGCGAAATATCCGTTCATATATAAGAAAATATTTATCCGATAAAATTCATGGATCGATCAAAAATAATTTTCCACCAAAAATCTTAAATCTTAAATATTTATATTAAATACACTCGCAACAGCGCCAAATGATGAAAATAAGAAACGGATGAAACGGCGGCCAGTGGAATTATCTACGATACAGTCACAATTGCGTAAAGGTGTATTAAAGAAGGGACAGAATGGGAAAGCAATTTCACCCGATGGGTAATATTTATCAAGTGTGTCAGCGACCGACGAACGCTCGTATCCGTCCTTTTCTACGCAAGTAGTATACGTGGCCATATATCGATCCATCTCGACTCTCATTACCGAGCCCTTAGCGGTCGACTTAAATATTTACCGTCTGAAACGTTTACTTCGTGGCCGATTTTAATGATAGCACTGGATACGCGGACTATCCGCGCGCGTGCGTGCGTGTGTGTGTGTATATGTATGTGTACGTGTGTCGACACGTGCGCGTGTGTTTTGGTAGCAATCCGTTTAATTATGCAACGATCGCTTAATGAACTTCATGTAATGGCGTCGCATAGATTGCCAGGGACCATAATTGTCGAGGAACAATTAGGATTAGGGATATTGAGAATTGTTTGATTCGCGATGATACTTCGAGGGATCCATTATTTCACACTCTATTAATGCAATTAATCCTTTCGACTCTATGAATCCTTAAATCAATAGTTGGTTAGTTATAGGATGGGTGTTTTCAAGTGGCATTCACAATATTTTTCCATGATATAGGATTAAACGAGTGATTCTTTTATAGTCGATGTTATATATTCATAATATTTTAATTGGTTAATAAATAATGAAATAATAAAATATATTTATTTTTTTTCGATTAAAAATATTTCATCAAATTTTATCTTTGATTTTATATTTACTTCCAAAAAAGTTTGGTTCTTTTTAAAAATATGGTAAATATGATTTAATTTTTCGATTTATTAATATTTTCTGTCATTCTGCTGTTATATTTAAAAATGAAATAATATATATTTATAATTTTTAAAAATTGTATAATATTAATGTCATTCTACGTAATTCAAATTAATTTAATCGATGAAATTTCTTGATTCCTTTGAATATTAATACGATAATGTGATATATACCATAGATTACGGATATATCAAGAACATTTAAACATAAGGATTATAATTTTTGTCAATGCCTTTTTGGTTTTGATTGCCAGTTGCAACGTTAAAGTTTATCACACCCGCATATAATTTCACAAAGTACACGTCAGTTTTTTGGCGTTATCTTTCGCACAAACATAGACGTAAATCATGGAAAAAAAAAAAAAAGAAAAAAAAGGAGGAAAAAATAAGTTATAGAGATCGCAGTTCAAGTTCAAGTATAATTAATCAAGTATAATAGTCGTAGAAGAAACAAACATGAAATAAAATTCAATTCTATTAAAAGGAGGATTAAGTTTGAAGAATCAAATATTTTGAAAATGAAATTATAAATATCTTATGAGTATAAAATTTAAAAGAACGTAATTTCATTTTTTTTTTATTTAAGTAACAAATTATTATTAGTAAGTAGAAGATAAACTTAAATATTTTATCTTAATTACAAAGAAATTTTTAAAGAATTTCAAAACATATTTCTTTTTTATTAATAAATTAATAACAAATAATATATTAACAATTAACTTTGGTTTCTTATATTTTTTTTCTTTTTGTTCCTAATTCAATAGCAATAAAATTCAAGAAGAAAAGATAAATAATCTTTCTTAAAAGTAAAAGTTTAATTAATAGAAATAAGATTATTTAATAATTAATAGTAAAACTAATAATACGTTTTATATTTTATATACATTATTTCTAAATTATTTCATAATCTTCTATTTATCGTGATGTTTTCGTAAATATTTTTATTATATAATTTAAAATTATATATATAATTTTTTCGAACGAATTTTTTGAATCATTTTAATTGATATTATCTCAATTAATCAAGTTATTTTAAATCCATCCAGTCGATTAAAGCAAATAAAATCCAGCAAAAGACATTATCGATCACTGTTTGTTTATTGATATATTTTTAAATCATTTCATTTCAAATCAATTTCTTCTGTCTGCGATAAAATTCGCGACAAGACGTAAAACAAACAAGACGTAAAAAAACAAATTGCATATTCGGTTTTCATGGTCGTATTTTATCAGATAACCAAGAATTCTGTCGTTCATTTTTTTGATAGAAAAATATATAATGAAATAAATGATCATTTATAATACCTGTTCTGCAGACAACTGAAGAAAATATTTTGTTGAGATATAAAATTGGATTTAAAATAATTTACATTTAAAATTGTGTTCAATTACAATGAATTCATGAAGCATTTTCATTAAATTTTTGGATGAAAATTTTCTATTCAATCGTCGTTCTGTTGAAATTTAAATTATAAATTAATTTTCTGCATTTCTGCAAATCTTTTTTATTTATCTAATAAAACTTCAAAAGCAATAAAGAGTTTATCATTTCATGACGACTTTCTCTTGGGAAATTGAAAGTACAGATTGTCATTCTATCATAGACAACAGAAAGAATTTTTGAAAAGACAGTGCACTTCCGCTCCGACATTTTCTCTCTAATGCAAAGTGGAATTCTTTGACGATGGAGCGGATAGAGCGTTTCTGTGATCGGAATACCAAGATACAACTGATTCTGTTCTATCAAAACCTTTTTCCCTTCGAGAGTTTCTCTTACTAACCTATTAGATGTCGCAAAAATTTTCTTTCTTCGTAAAATAATATAAACTAATTAATAATTATATTTTTAATAAGAATGATTTTTTATTCGAAATTGAAAATAACGAATAAGAAAAACATTTACTTTATAAACAAAAATTTATTTTAAGATAAAGATATTTTGAATTTGAGAGATCAATTATCTATATATATTAAGATTTCTTTATCTTTCTGAATAAAGTGAAAAGTCAAAAATATAGAAACTTATTTTACATTTTACAAAAAATTATAACCTGATTAATTTATAGATATATTTTTAATCTTTTTTTTTTATAATACATATAATTTTTAAATTCCCTACAGAATTTTAATAATAATATTTCCAAAGTTGTTATTCGATTGTCATTAAAATGAAATATCATTTTATTAAATTGAAAACAATCGTAAATTTCCTTCAGAGTTTTTTTTTAAGAAACTCATTATTACTCATTATTTTAAAAAATTATTTTACTTTTATTCGAACAAATATTTATAATTACATTATTTATTATATTTATAAATATAAAAATTTACGATGTACAATTAGATACATGAACAAACAAATTAATTTTCCTCTTCAAACTATTATCCTTGACGCTGCAATGCAATCTTATTCGATACATTAAAAAGCATCGTTAATAACTCGATCGATATATCGCCCTTCGTCTATCAATTTAAAATCGTAATTGAAAAATCGCGCGGTGACGTATGCCGTTCGCCATGTTTAATTTGCGCGAAAATCATTTCGATAATAACCCGAGCGCCGCTCGAACGGGAGGATGCTCGTAGACAACCATCTTTCATTAGTTATAAAAGGGTTAGGTAGATCGAAAGCCGAGCGAACAATTACGATAATGGTATTTTTCCTCGCGTCGTCCTAAGCGGTGACACAAACGAAGCAAGCGCTTGCGATAACAAGGCGTCATCATCGTCGCGGTTCCGCCATTGTTCGTATTTATAGCGGACTCGATAAGTCTGATGATATATCGATGCAAATCGATTGCAAGCAATAATGTGTAAGTACCCTGAGAAACGAAGGAAACGAGGGACGAGAAAAACCGTGACCATCGCGTTGATGACATTTTTATCGGTGGGAACAGACGCTTTATACTCTTTGCGTTCCTTTTTTCTTTTCCTCTCCTCTTTTTCTTTTTTAATACTTTCACGCTTTTTCCACTTTACTTCCTCCTTATTATGCGTTTCTTCTTCTTAATCGAGAACAAGAGGAAATCCATTTGTAGCGAAATTGAGAACAGTTTATAAAATTATCGCTTTGATTTAATTGTGATTGAAAAAATTATACGATAACTAGTTGTTATTAATAATATGGAAAAATTGAAAAATCGTATAGAAAATTGGATATTGATGTGAGATCACACTTATTTTTATTATTCATCCCTGAAAATAAATATTATATTTATTTTAATAAAACCATAAAAAACAGGAATTGTTTAACTGTTATAAAAAGATATCGTTTTTTAAAGAATATGATATATCGAACTAACAAAAGATTTTCCCTTTTCATCGATAGTTTTAATTTTCTCCCTTCCCTTATTAATTCTTCAATGATACTTCAATGATACGGAAAATTTCTTCTCAAACGGCAAATACCGCATAAAATCGCAAAAACCGAGCAAACCGCGATGAGACTTTTTCCATTTTTTTTTTTTTTTCTTCTTTTCTCCTTCCCTTATACATGTTTTTACACCCTCGGATAAACGTCGCTCGATCACAGTATGATGTTGTCCGAGACGAAAATTAATTTCTTCTCGATAGAATCTTAACGACAACAGGACGCGATACGCGACTTACGTATGAGCCATTTTATCGTCGTTTTACAATCGGTTCCACTGTTTACACGGAATATTTTGTCGAGATAGAGAAGGAGAGGAGGGCTGTTTGCACGATTTATCGAGCGATCATCGTTAGGACGAGTATTCGAGGACTCTTTCGAACGAGTTTTTCCATCTTATCGGTTATCCCGATCCGCATAAAAGATCGTTCTTAAAACCTGCCGATAATAATTCCGAGCAAATATTTAAGTTTCCTGGAATTTCTTGCGCTGCTCGCCGTGGAAACTTGGCGAACTTTGTGCTTAATAACTATCCTATTGTTTGCACTGAACAGCATATGCGCGAATTACGACTTGATATTCGATTGAACGTATTTAAAACAGAACGTGTTTAGAAAGAAGTTTTGTGAGAGTGATATTATGAATGTTTGAGTCACACAGAGGACAATCAGATCAATTTTATTGGAGATAATCATTTGATTTCTGTAACTTAACAGAATTCATCATAAATCTTTGTCAAAAATTTTTATTCATTTTTATTTTCAGAAGAGTAAAAAGAATATTTTAAAATCTTTAATTTTTTTTTCTCTATTGTAAGTAGATTGTGAATATTCATACATTTCTGATTTAAATATGCAGAATATATTGTATAAAAATATATATCTAATGTAACATTATTATTATAAAATTTTGAGAATGAAATTCCATTATATCATATATTTAATTTATAATTACATTTATGAAAATAATAATTTGCAGAAATATCCATGATTTACTTATGCATAAATATATTCAATTATATTTTAACGTAATAAATAAAAAATCTAAAATAAAGATCAGATATAATAAGAATAAGCACTTGATGAATAAATGCACATAGATATTGTAACAATAAAAGTATACATAAAAAAAAGTAAAATGTATTGATTAATTGCTGATTAAATAATTGAAAAACAATTCTTGCTATCTTTTTTTATAAAATCAAGGTGTGAAATTAAATCACATATCAAATAATATAGTAATATTGTGAAAGTTAAATATTTGATTTGTCAATGTTTAAGATATTCCCTGATTATGAATTAAATGTGTAATATCATTACACATTTAATTCATGCATTTTTATCAATTTTAAACTTCTTTCTTCTGTGATTCATAATTAAAGATTTTAAATAATAGTACTATTTAAATTTTTTTTTTGTTTGATACAAAGGTCTTGATTTTGCAATAATTTATTTAACTTCTAAATTCATATTAATGATCTATACTAATTATAATAATTAATATTTCCAACGTATTATAAAAAACATAACATTTTTTTTCTAATAAGAATTGCATTTATTTCTCTATTTTAAGTGATTGATAATTTCACAATGCTTATAACTTATAAAATTGCTTATTAAATGAAAAGAGTAAAACTAAAATTTCAAAATATTTTTCAATATCTATAATAAAATAATGCAACATAACGTACGTTGCAAGCATATCTGCATATAATCATATCATATTTCTTTTAACAGAACGTCTTATCATTTAATCATAACACGAGATATTACACTCCGCGGCGTGCATCGTTTTTAATTAGCCGAGCGAATCGATTAACGACGAATCGGTCTGCCAGATCGGCAGATATCGCAAATGCGACGCGAACCAGTTTACAAATTTGATTAACAAACGTGGAATGCGATTTGGAATAATGAGTCAAGGTGAAACGATCACACCTGAATCAACCTATAAATCGTGACGACCTGTTTGTCGTCGACCAATTCGAACAATCCCTTTGCGTCAATGTCGAGCAAAGTGACATCCGCTGCGTTTCCTTTTTTTTTTTTTGTAGCAAAAGTTAAGAATGCGAA
Source organism: Apis laboriosa (assembly GCF_014066325.1). NCBI lineage: Eukaryota > Metazoa > Arthropoda > Insecta > Hymenoptera > Apidae > Apis > Apis laboriosa. The sequence goes on from NW_025223092.1 coordinate 2,791,915, forward strand.
AGAAGTCGAGAGCTCGATCGAAAGCTTACTGGAAGGTATATTGGAAAATAAAATATTATGTGGATAATCTTTGTAAAATGTCACTGATAATATCTATAATATCAGTAATTTATGATATTTTTTACTATCAAAATTTTACTAAAATTATTTTAATGTAATGTATATTATTATTTTAGTTATGATTTAACTTGGTTATCATATTTTATCACATTATCACAAGTTATGTTTAAATAACTCATAGAGAAATGTTGTTTCTATGTTTAATAAATCTGGTTCCCACTCTGTGAAGAATCTTCAAGAAATTATCACGATTATTTTTCTATGAAATTATTTTTTTCAATTTTGAACGATTATTTTGTAAAAAAATATCATTCTAAATGAAAATTTCCCACAAATATGATAATTACTCAATCTTAATTCTCGAATTATACGCAAAATTAATATATTTAATACTTTTAATGATAAATATATTCGATTATTTAATTCTAATCCATACCAAATCTACTATTAACTATGTATATTGTAATTACTGATTCTACAAGAAGATTCTAATGAACAGTACCAATTTAAAAAGCACAAATTCTATTCGATATTCCATCTTAATTTAATTCAATTTTCCTTTTTCTAACATTTAAAAATTTTCTGTTCCAGGCGAGAAACCGCACAAATGCGTGGTCTGCGGCAAGGCGTTCTCGCAGAGCAGCAATCTGATCACGCACATGCGCAAGCACACAGGCTACAAACCGTTCCAATGCGGCCTCTGCGACAAGGCGTTCCAAAGGAAGGTCGATCTTCGACGGCACAGAGAGGGACAGCATCCAGCAGCACCCGCCCTTGACTATCGCTCCCTCCAATTACCCTCGCAGCCCGCCAACATTAGACACTCTCCACCCCTGCAGCCTGCCTCCGCTTATCACATGATACCTATCCCCGGTAACAGTTGAGATTCTTTATCAAGTTGATCGCATTCACTCAAACGGAATCTCCCTTGAATCTCCATTCGTGCGTCCGTCACTGTTTCCTTCTTGCTTCGCTCTTTGTCTCCGTGTATCATTGAGAGGAAGTGTGAAGTAGAAAGTGGTGAATTGTTGGCAAGTGGTCGAAATGAATTCGAAATCGGTTTGTAGAACGGAAGACAAGGAATGGATAGGTAGTTATGCGAATGTGGGTCTGAAATTGAGGATGATGGGTCGATGATGATACACTTGCTCGTTGTTTGTTAACAGTTCAATGAAGATTGGATACGAAAGAAAGCAGTATTTATTGGAAATTAATGTTGGATTCATTTTAATGAATTATTAAATATCCGAGTTATATTTGTTTTCGGTAAAAGAGATATTAAATTTTAATTTTAAAAGATTACATTGTGAAAATTAATCTTATAGGGATATATATATATTTGTTTAAGGATAATGATACGTACTTCTATCGAAATTTATTGATGAAATGTAAAAAAAAGGCAATTAAATAACAAAAAAGAAGAGTTTTATTATAAGAAAAGATAAAAGTCTACACGTAAAACGATAAAATTGATTGTAACGGTGATATTTTATATAAGATTCTATTTCGAATGGACCCATCATAATCGAAGAATCGCACATTCCAAAAAAAAAAAATGATCGTTTCAATCCAAAAAAATTTTCTACGTGAAAAAAAATTTTAAATGAGTTTCGTGTTAGGTATAAGCACACACCTGTTCGAAGTGCCTGGCTCTGCTAATAACCGGTACTTATATACCTCCGAGCTGTTCAACAATGAAAAGACGCCCCTTAAGGGAGGCACGCTTTTGCATATATTTCGAGTCTAATTCAGTCGTCGCCGAGTGAAGATCAATCACTTTTTCGAGGTAGGAAATATTCAACCGTCCATTATTGCTGTATTTTCGGTATGTGTACTTACATATATAAATATATATGTAAATATACATCTTATATACTATATATAGATATATATCGAAAAATATATATATATATATATATATATATATATATACACGTATTAAAATAGGTGCAGATACGTATGTATACATATGTACACACGTGTATTGTGATGTGGAAATATGCATAATTGGAGAAAAATTGGAAATTAATGGTATTATTAGGGAATTTTGTCATGATTATATAAAAAATATATTGAATTCTATAAATGATATAAAAAATGGAATTAATTTTAGTTACAAGTTGTTTTCTACGTACAAAATAATATGGAAGAAAAAACACACTGTACATATATATTATTATACACGTGCATGTATACATGTGTACGCATGTTCTCGCACATATAAATCCGTATTATACTACATTATATCCGAGCCAGCGTTACCAGTTACACATGCAGGGTTTTGAAATACTTAGATATACGTTCATTTACATTTATAATAGAAGCGATTTAATCATTTAATCACTTGAGTGACAAAGTGAAATAATTCCTTTAGAATTATATATTTCATAATATAATCATTTAACACATTGAACGTCAATGTGATCCTTGGTAAATAAATTTGGATCTAAGAAAATTTTCAATGTTTATTATAAGTCTGTTTAGTTGAAATTTTATTTAAATTATCATCATCAATTGAAATTTTAATAATTTATTCAATATCAATTGATGAAATATAATAAATAATACTTTATGATGATCAATAAAAAATATAATTATAATGGCATCATGACGTTCGATGTATTAAGATAAAAATTATTCTTTTATTGATACTATATAAAAAGTATTAAAAAATTCTTAAAAAATATTGTTTAATCGTTCGTTTCATTATTGAATTCGTTAAACAAAAGATAATTGTCACTCTAGAGATTGGAAAACAAAAAGTGTGTTTTTTAAATGTCGATACAATATCGCTGAATATACAGCGATCGTGCCGCAATAATCATCGATATTTTTTCATATTTTTATCGTTTCTACCTCCTGCAATCAGAATCACAAGTGAGAAAGAATTTATTTCAAAGAAACGTGTTTTGATACAATTACAAATTAAAATTGATTTGCTTGAATTTTTATTCATTATTAAATGACAATATTCGTATTGTTGTACTTTTAGGTTAGAAATTTTGGATCGCAAATAATGTGAAGATAATATGAGTATAATGTTAAAATTTCTGTCTTTATTATTAAAAATAATTTCATTTTTCTTAATATGGCAATTTAATTGCATTTCATTCGTCTATATTGAAGTAGATATATGTATATCAACAAAAATAAATATTTTATATGAGTGGCGCGAATATTTGAATATTTTATGTTTTATTAGAAATTTATTAATAATTTGTTTAAAATGTTTGAATTATTTTAGTTCTATTTTTAAATATCAATATTATTTTAAGTTTTTATATAGACAATTACTTGTAAGTAGAAAAATGATTATTTTTGTTTTTTTTTTTTGCAAAACAAATTCAATGTCTAAATTTTCTTTGCAATTAGTATTTTTAATTAAAATTTTATTGTAAGTTCAGAAATAATTTTAAAAGTAAATGAATATGTGTATATACATTGAATATTTCCAAAATATTTTTTCAAATTCATTTAATGTTAATTCATTTTTCAAGCATTGCGAAATGAATGTATATTTTTTTGAAACCAAAGAAGAAATTTTCATTTATTCTTGTGCAATTTTAATTTGATCGAACGTTTTGTTTTCTTCATTTTCTTCATTTCTTCATTTCTGAATAATGATTAAATTAATCGCATAAATCAAACTTAATAATGTTTTCTGTTGCGATTTGAAATTTCTAAAATTTTTAACCTGAAAAAATTCCAATTAATTTCTTTATTAAAAATTTTCAGATTGACCAATTTCTCAAGCTTAAAAACCACTTTTTAAAAATCATTTAACGTTCTTCGATACGTTCTATCAATCACTAATCATTAATTATATAAGGAGAGGAAAAAATGTCGTGTTACAATTGTAAATAATTTATTAAAAATCCTCGAATTAAAAAAAAGAAACGAGGCAGAAAACGAGAAAAGAGAAGGACTAGAAAATTTCAGTAGAAATTCGATGTCTGGGAAAGAATCATAGCGGCTAGAGGACCAAAGATAGCATAAGTCGGACCTAGTCGAACGGTATTGTTCGGGTAGAAAAGATAAAAAGAATTCAAAGAAAATTCGAATATTAAGCGAAAAAATATAAAATATAGAATATTAAATATACCCGAAAAATTCACCAAAGACTTTGGTCCTTGTGTCCGTGCATACGTACGGATTGTATTATATCTACCATTAGGATTAATCGTTTTAAGAGCGCGAATTTTTGAAATCGAAATGTCTGTAAGCGAGTGAACTTAATATTATCTCTTTATTCCGATCGTGGAAATAATTGTTAAACCGTGTGATCGCGTTTCAGGTTATTATTACATCGATCAACGTGTCGATATATTATCGATCGACGAAGAAATTTTATTCGATTAAACATTAACCCTCAAACGATTTTATTTTATAATTATTTTTATATTTATTTTTTTTTTTGTTTGAAAAATTTTGTTAAAAATAATGTTTCTTTAATTCTTAGTAATAATCTGATTAGACAAATTTATTAAAGAAAATTTGACGATTGTAAATGATAACTTGAGGGTTGAATAGGGGACGAATAAAATTTGATATAGAAAAATTATCGATGCATCGATAAATAGATTTAATTGTATGCGAGAGTGTGTGATTGTCGAGTGTTAGCGAGAAATTTTTGTGTTAATCGGTAAAACCAAAAAATATGTTTATAATTGGTATAAAAATGGTATATCGATTGAATAAATTGTTTTTCTTACAAATCATGAATGTCTTTCGTTTTCTTGCAAAATGATGAAATGATTTCTAGTCATTTTTCTTCAAATTTCTTCAAAAAAATCAGATATTACTTAATCATTTAATATATACCGACGAATATTTTCGCAACAGCTGGTTAAAAAGAATGTTAAAGCGTTCTATCCACGTGTTTAGTGGTGCTCAGTCATTTAAGAGAAGTAAACGAAGTGGAAGAGAATAGGGTGAAATCGTTCGCATTCTTTTGGTAAGATCGGTCAACTAAACAACAGGGGATAATTTTTCGTTTTTCTTTGAATATTAATCAGAATTATCTATTATCTATTCAGTAAATTGTCATAATTTGCTTTTCTACTTCAAGGCTATATTTCATAATTGTGCAATTTTTTGAATCATCAGATTCAAAAATATATTTTTCAATAATATTATTATAAATAAAACTTTAAAAATATCTTCATGAATAAAAGTTTAAAAAAGTCAAATATAAATTATTGGCTAGTTATTTCTAAACCAATTTACGAAATATTTCTAACTAGGTGTATTATTTCTCATATTTCTATTAATTATTCATTATATATACACATTATATATACACAATACTTATATGCAATATACAAATAAATATCTTTCTGTATTTAATATTGCATTCATTCTAATAATAAGATCAAAATTTTAAATAAATTTCTACTATACTTCTATTATACAAAGAATTATAATAAATTTCAAACATTTCTCGAATAAAATAATTAACAATTTTTAAAAAAAAAAACATATTTATCGTACGGACTACGATTCACGAAATGAAGAATATTAACCGCATAAATAAATAATCACGTTTTATTTCGAAAAGTTACAACTAAACTCTTCGTGAAAAGTCCTCGAAAGGTATATCATTAATAATTTCTTCTTTCATTCTTACCGGTCACGTGAGGCAAACATCCGAGTAAGAGTGTAGGTTTCATGGCGTTTCGCTTATCTTCTATATTAGCGTATTCCACTGCGACACGCTGCTTCCACAATATAAATAACAAGTCGGTAAACAATAGCGTTTTTACTAGAGCTACTCGTGTCACGCTATGCGGATGGCAAGCTTGATCGTTCTACAATTACATTTCACGTAATCTTTATATTTTTATTCATCATTTTCTTTTTTTTTCAAGTCATGTTGTATGCAAGATCGAAAATTATAACATTATATCAAAATTATTCATAAAATTATTATTAAATATAAACTTTATTGCTCGTGATAAATAAATATATAAGAACAATTACTTATTTAACCACTTTCGAATTACATTACTTTAAAATTTTTAGAGAATTTTTATACATTCATGACTAATATTACATGCAATAATTGTAATTCTAATTCTTTCTTGCATCAACTTGATTTCTTTTTTGGATATTCTTTAGAATTTTATTCTTCAGAATGAGAGATTTATATGTTAAACATTTATCACAACTGGATGGAAGATATAAGAATATAAAAAAGATTTCATAAATTGTTTTATTAATTTACAAATTGTGTAATTTAAAAATGTTTCCAATTTTGTTAAGTATACATTTCTATTGTATTATACATATATATAATAAATGATAGATATATATAAATAGATATGTAATAGAAATATATATAAATATACATATAAATATATTCTGTTATAAAATTATGTATTTTTATCATATGGTAATGATATTTGTTTTGTTTATCCTATGTATAGTAAAATTTGTGGAAATTTAATAGAAACATTTGAACGTCCTAAATTGAAATGTTTCTGTTCCACCCTTCGAAGCCTTCGAGCGGAGCAGGTGAGAAAAAGGCGCATAAAAAAAAAAAGGAAAAAGCAGGATCGACGATGTAATAGATTATCGACGATTATCCATCGCCTCAGGGACGAATTACCAATGGTGGACGCCTCTTTCGAAGGATAAACGATAAAAGCGCGATAGAAAAAGATAAATTATCCAAGATAGCATCTTGTTGCTTTATTTTAATCGATGTTGGTCCTCCAGATTCTTGTCAGAACGTTTTACTAATCTGACACGGTAAACAATGGCCTACGAATCGTTTCGCGAATTGAATTTTAATCGATCTTTTATAATAAAAAAATATGTATAAATATAATATAAACAATTGTCTGTTATTAAAATTATATAAAAATATTAATCCATCTATTTCTTACGATTGTTTATATTAAAAATTTCGAATGACAATGATTATATTGTTTAAAAAAATATAGAATTTAAAGTATGATATATCTGTAAAGTAAAAAAAATATTCAAAGAGTAAGTTAAAGACTAATATTACTTCCTCCTCAATTATCAATTAAATTTTCAACCAACGTGTAAATATTAAAAAATGCAACCATAAAAATCAGTTTTATGAATTCCTTTCACTCCTCCCTTCATTTTTATTCCCCTTTTCTACAGATTGCTTCCGTTGCAAAGAGTTTACGGAAAATTAACTTATTCATATGTTCGCAGTTTCGTCATGAGTTGGAAGATTTATGATTTAACACACAGTAATAGCTCTCTCGAAATATGCACATCGCGCTTCTGAATTAAAGAGGAAATTTTTTTTATCACTTTGCATTAACATAATAGATTATGTCTTCGAAACATATGAGATACGAACCGATAAATGAAATCTTGATAATTTACGGATATTAATTATTTCCTAATTTGATTATATTAATAATAATTCTTTTCTTAGATTCTATCTAGTCGTATTTTTGATTATAAATTTTACCAATTATCTTCCAGCTTAAAAATTTTCGTCATCCTCGTAATACGCTTAAAGTTCTTAGAACTTTTCTAAACTTCGCTTATTTCAACAATTCGATTAAATTTCAATTTATCCAGTATCCTTTCCATCAAATCGATCTTCTTTTTTTTTTTTTTTTCTTCATTTCTATAACACATTTTTTTATTCCAAAGCAAGGAGAGATACTCGAAACGTTTTAACTTTCGATAATAATCGCGAGTTTTCCCATTAGGAAGCGTTGGTATTAAAATAGCGCGAGAAATCGGTAAAGTTTATACTTGGAAGGCGCAACCATGAGTTTCTGGAAGCAATTTCTGGAAGCCGCCTCGATAACGAACATTTTGGCGCGGTCCGATGCCGCTCTGGTTTCCACGTCTCTGACTTTATTACCTATAATTATAGATGCAGCAAATGTAGTAAATCCTCGTTGTAACGCAGTCATTTGGAAACACGGTTTTTCCCTCGCGTCGTTAATCTGCACTACGCGGCTCTTCGTTCATCGTGCCTTCGTGATTATGCCTCTATGGCCTCGTATTTACACCCCTACCCGATTAGGCCGCCATTTTTTTTTTCGCGAGATCAACTCAAGCGAGGCAAGGATTACGTTGTATTCGAGGTTTTAAAAAAAGAGATTTTTTTTCATATCAATTGTACACGTCGTCGATATTATTTATTAAAGGAGGAATATAAAAGAGGAAATCCTGCCATCAAAATGATAATACGTTTTGAAATCGTATTGAATGAGTAAACGAGCAAGTGAATATATTTAATACAGTTGCAAGATAATGGAGCAGAGATAAGATCATTTAATTTTAATTTTAACAATCAATTTGAGCAATTGACTATTATAAATTTACTATTATTAATTTGGTTGTTTTTTAATTAATTAATCGAGGAGAAAATTCGCGGTTTAAAGTTATTCTAGATTACAAAAAAAAAAAGAAAAATATTTCGATTACTTGCATTCGTTGACCCTTCAATTGACATGGATCGTCATTACCGTTGATGCTAGAGAATGTCACGAACACGTAGGGAACGATTATTCGCAAGGAACGGGACGGTGAAAGAAGTCAGCTTATTTTTTATTCACCATCCCCACGGGGACAATTCTCTGTCGATATTTATCGAGCACGTTTCTTGCGACGTAGGAGAGGTACGATTAAAATTGTTCTTAGAAAAAGAATTCCCTCACCGGGGAGAAGCGGATAAATGTTTTTGCAGAGGTCTCCACGGGAACCCACGTGCCCGTGTAAAATTTTTATTTTGTTTGTATGCAATTCCAGCATCAGAAATACTGTTATCGCTGTATTCGTTTAGCGAAGTATAATGTAATATAACTTTATCGCGGGTAATTAATTGTATCCAATTAATTCGAGTGATAACGATTATTTCGTTCGATTGCGAATTGTGATATCACGAAAACGTGTAGCTTTTACTCTCTCGAAAGTAGATATATAATACAAGAGTTTGTGAACGAATATATCATACCGTAATCATAATGGTTCATTTATCTTAAAATTTGTAAGAGCAAGGATAAGGTAAGGGTTTTATGAAGTGTATTTTCATAATATTCCATTTGAAAGATATTCTATTATTTCGTTTCAAAATATATTTCAACGAATAATGATTATATATTTATCGTAAGTGTTTCTCTCTTTCATTATAATTATTTCCTCTGAGGTCAATCCATCCGCAGGGGTTTGCGATGAAAGCGTGTCGCGCTCGTACAAACGATTAATTCTGTTCCCTGGGGTATAAAACTCGCGGCTAGCTCCATTATTACAGCAAACATAATATTTTCCACGGTGGAAAAATCCCTTAGGAGATATTTTTCATGGAACTATGTACCAGAAATATTAATAATTCAATGAAAGCCTCCAACGCTATTAGCGTTAGATCTTTGAAATATCGCGTTTTAATTTTTTTAATATGGTATATATTTTTATGATAATAACTATAATTTTTTTTATGTGGAATACGAGTTGTTATTATATTCGTATAAAGGATATCTTAGTTTGAATATTATATTAAATTATGAAAAATTTAATGATTCGTAATCATTTTGCTTTCATTTACATTAATAATAATTTATTCATATTTCGATTTTATTTTTACCTCGATATTTTATTAATTGATAAATATTTCTTTGATAATATTTACATAATTTATTTTTAAAATTAGAAAAATCTTAAAATATTCAACGAATTTTTTTTATTTATATTTAAATATCATATAATAGACGAAATCTTCTATGCAAATAACTATAGTTGGATCGTTTCAAATTCGATCATTTCGAAGATGACAAACAAACCATTAGTAAAACATTTCGATGTCGTCAACTCAATGCTTTTCGTGAATCGAATTCTATTTTTCAAAGAACCTTAATTATCATAAAAGGGAATTCTGAACTTCACCAACTCGATTTCAAGGTGTATTTTTCGAAGATTCGCCTTGAATATAAGGGACTAATGAATTGTCACGAGAAATCTACACAATATACGCATTTTAAAAATCGAGAGGCTAAACGTTTTTGTTGTGTTAATATATCGTTCCTTGATATCGCGTTCCAATTGATTTTATTCTAATATGTAAAATATTTTTAACATATAGACTTATTCTTCGTTTCTCCGAATTTTAATCTAAAATGACAATACACGATCCAGAGCAGAGTTTGGAAAATTTTTAAATAAATTGATTCCAGTAATTTAACTTTAAATTTAAAAATTTTGTCAAGCAATTAATTAATTAACAAACGAATAATTTTATAATATTCTCTCTTTTTTTAATCTTTTGAGCTTCGAAAAATATTAAAAATTTTAAAAATCTTCTTATCCTTCCTTCCAAATTACATAGACCGTTCATAATCTCTTTTTATTCATTATACACTGTTATCCAACATTGCATTCCACATATTCTCACGTGGAATAATAAAATCAAATATATGACATAATATTAGGTGTTTCGCTTGATGTAATGGAGAGTCGAAAAGTATCTCTACTCTACGAGGAAATTCGTGGAAAACATCGGGCTAAGATTGAAAATCAATGTTTATTGCACCGTTTCGGTACGTCTTGTTCGAGGAATCCAAGGATCTTTGTAATTGCCATGGATTCTATTCTCCCGCGAAATTCGTGGTTTTCCGTGTCTTGACCATACCAGGACTACGTTCGAACTTATTCTGGTACCATAACCGAGGTTTATGCGCCTTTCAAGCTCCCGTATTCGTGATAGTTGGCCGCTGATTGCGCTTCATAACAGAGATGATGGGTTTTACTATTATTGGTCCTATTTTTTTCTTTTAGATTCTTCCTTTCTCCTCCTTTTTTTTCCAAGATAATATTTTCCAAGGCTAAGAAATGATTCTGTCTCTGTTAATTTATTAGTAGGTATACTTTTTTTTTTTTTTTGGTGGACATAGATTAGGCAAACAATGAATTACAATGTTGTTAATTTTCATCTATCTTTTAAAAGATAGAGGAATAAAATATATATATTATATAATTATCTAGAATATTAATACATAGAAGATTATATTATTAATACATAGAAGATTTTTAAAATTTTTAATATTTTTCGAAGCTCAAAAGATTAAAAAAAGAGAGAATATTATAAAATTATATTGATAGAATATTTTGCCTACAAACTTTTGTAGTTTTTAAAATCAATTTTATGTGAAAGTATCCTAAAATAATATATTAACATTATATATATGTTTTTATACTAGATTTTATGCAATTATATTTTATACATAAATGTTGTTTTGTATTATACAATAAGAGATATATTTTCAAGGATGATAAATGATATTTCAAGGAAAGGATGTGTGTGCCAATGTTTTTTTATCAACACGTTAAATAAGGTTTGGAGATTTCTTTCACGACCAATATATTTCGTTCCAAGGGAAAGCGCGTACGAAATCTTAATTTAAGAAATTATTCTAAGGTGGATTGACCGCGGCGACAACGTTTTGATCTCGTTAAGCTAAATTTTAACCAGAGGCGTGCCATTTGTTGCATTAACGTCTCATTAATTGGTGAAAGTTCTTCGTTACACATTTTTCTCGTCGTCCCAAAAGCAATGGCACCTGCTGTTTCTGGCACCCTACGACATATCGTTTTCGTTATTCTAACCATTCTTTTTCCTGCACAATTATTTACACTTCCCAATTTTCTATTTTATACGATTACAAATTGTTTTGATTCGTTGTTTCTTTCTACGTTCAAATATTAATCATTTTCAATCTCTTCAACATTTGACACTTTATATCTGATTTTTTTTTCTTGCGATCTAGATTTTGATTTTAAAAAGATAGTAATAATTTTTTTTTTATATATTTATTCTTTCGCTAACATTCTAAAGGCGTTATAATTCTTCGATTTTCACTCGATTGAACTCCTTTTAAAATTCAGCCCCTTTTCAAAGATACAAAGAAGAATGTATTCTGTATTCGAAATGCAGGGCGTTCGTTTTCACGACTATTCACGACGTGTTATGGTCAAAACTTCTTAAAACGTGCATAAATTGCCAGAGCATAGGAGCACAATGGTATCATCAGGTGATCGTTTGACTTATTTATTTCGTTAATTTATTCCGACAAGCGTGGATGGTCCAACTAGCTGCTGTTTAGAATCTAGATTCTGAATAGTCTCGTTTACGTTAAGTTATACGTTGTACAATCATTGAACACCTGATTATTGTTTATAGGGTGATAAATCATCGTTTATTATCAGCATTTTATGTTGTCGAATGTTTTTGAGATTTTCGAAGAATTTCTTTTATTTTTATTTTTAAATTTATTTAAAATCTTGATTATTATATTTATTGGTATAATTATTAATGTAATTTAAATGTACAGCCTGTTGAATTTTAAATTATAATAAGATTATAATAATAAATAATAAAATAATAATAAATTATGTTACATAAAAGAATCGAATACGTTCTCTTAAAATAAATCACATTTTTAATATCATAATCAACAGAGTTCATTATTTTCTATAAATTAAATCAATTAAAAAAATATCAAATGATGATTGATGAAATTAAATCACTATTAATTCTAAAAAAAAGGAGATAACTTCATTATCATTCGTCATTTTCATGATGAATTATCATGATCTTGTTTTCACTAATACTCTGTGCATGCATTAGAAATAAAATGTTAACTTAATATATGTAATTTTTTAATAAAAAAAAAACTTATCAACAATAATTGAATAATATTTAATAATTATTTGTAATTATATATATATATATATTATAATATATAAATAAAATAAAATAAAACACTGACTACAAAATCTGTATGAGAGACAATATTCGTTCGTGTTCATCGCGATTTGTATTAATAGCACGCAATCGTTATAGAACAGACATATTGTGAACTAAATTCACATTTCCCGCTATTCTTTTGATTTTTAATTGAATATATCGTAACATCAAAAGTCGCACTGTTATTTACTTTGCTTTATACACTATTTTCGCGTGACATTTTTCCCGTTACCAATATGAACAAAAAGGCAATCATATTAAATAGACAAGTTTCAAAATCAAAGCATATATTCTATCTATTAAAGCTTACCTATTAAAACTAAAAATTATAAAATCAATATTACTACAAACAATGAGAAAAAAGAAGGAAGATTAATTATTATTTAAAACATTCGAAATTTCAATGTTATAATTTATATTCCTATATTATTTATATTTATATAATTTATATTCCTATATTATTAATATTATTATTACAGTAATACTGATAATCATATGTTTTTGCAAAATATAAAAAAAAAATGTATATCCATACAAAAAATATGTATCTTTTAATATACATATGTTTAATATACATATCTTTGATATAAAAATGTAAATATATTATATGAAATATGTATATAATATATAAATATAAAAAAATAGAACGATATGTATGTTCATTACATATAAAAATCTAAAAGGATTTTTATTTATATTTTAAGAGAAAACAATAAAATTAATCAGTTATTGAAATGCTTTTCAACACAAATTTTACGAAATAATAATAAACAAGGAAAGCAAATAATAAAAAAAGGATAGAAATAGGTTAAAAATTGTGAAATCAGCGCCATCTCCAGAGTGCCGCAAATGAAACACATATAAATAAAGAAAGCAAATAGTAAGAAAAGGATAGAGATAGGATAGAAATAGACTGGTGCTGCCATCTCTTGGTACCTTTGACATGAGTCAAAGGTAGGATAAAATAGAGTAAGAATGAAGGATAAGCGCCATCTCTTGAATATTCTTAGAAACGATTTTTCGAAGAGTTTCGTTGATATGATGAGAGATGGCGTTGATTGCCAATTCTTATTCTATTTCTATCCTTTTCTATTATTTTCTCTCCTTGTTTGTATGTTTCATTAACGGCACTCTAGAGATGGCACAGATTTCATAATTTTTAATCTATCTTTGTCCTTTTCTTACTATTTATTTTCTTTCTTTATATTTACTCTTAGCACGTAATTACAAATGAGATACAGGAAATCAATTAAAGACACTTTCGTCATTTATATTTTAAAATACATAATGCATTTTAATTATTGAGAAATATAATATGAATATAATATGAATGAAATGATAAAAAAAACATATTATACAAAAATATATATTTTAATTTTATTATTTTAATATTTACAAAAAATTGGAATATATATATATATATATAATATTTATTTATATATTATTTATATATTATTTATATATTATATTATATATATATATATAATATAATATTTATATATAATATATATATATAAGATCAATTATCTTCTGTTTAAAATTTTATATTCAGATTTTTCATAAAAAGAAAAAAGATGATAAATCAAACATTTTTACATCATTTGATAATCTTTTTGCATATACTTGTTCGTTTAAAATTGATACAGCTTTTTGTAATATATTCTTCCATCCATCATCGTCATTTTTATTTATAGAACATATTATAACTTCATTTACTTCACCTTGCACAGAATAACATATCATAGATTGAAATACAGATTTTAAATCATTTTTCACTTTTTTTTTAATATTCCTATCTCGGCTGACTAAGTTTAAAATAAAAAGACCGCCATCCATTAAACATTCTGCAACTGATTTTATAATAGATATTTCTAAAAATTGTTTAGGTGGACAACTCATTCCAACTGTAGTATCTTTATTATCTACGTCAAAAAGTATAGCTTTATATTTTTTGCCATTAAGTGTATTTTCTTTGATAACTTGAATACCATCAGCAATTTCAACTTTCATTCTATTGTCAAGAATAAGACCAAAATAATCAGTTGCGACTTTTAACATCTTTTCATCAATTTCAACTGCAGTGATTTTTAACTACAAAATTACAAATATATATTTTATTATATATTTTACTATATATAGTATGAATAAATTAAATAAATTAAATATTAAATTAAAAATTTAATAATTAAATTATACTATGTATATACCTTAGGAAAACAATTATATAAAAAGGTACACAAACCACCTCCGCCTAAACCTATAATCATTATTTCGTCATATTCTTTAAAATTTACTGCAGCACTAACACCAATACTCATATATAAATGATAATCACATGCTAAGAATCCAGGATCAATAACTTTTTTCATTTTTCCACGTCTAGATTTAGCTAAAAAGAATTATTTATAAATAAAAAATTAATTAATTAATTAATTAATTAAATTGATTTTATTAAATCAAATAATATTAAAGTATACCTTGCTTAAGACGACCTTCACTCTGTATAACATAAGGATTATTTAGAAATATTAATCTCCTAAATTCACTACCATCTCTTTCAATTTCTTCAATAACAAAAGGACCACTTAAATCACTTTTTCCTTCATAGCATATTGTTCTAACCCCAACATCAGAAGAACCCAATGATAGAAATGGAATATCAGTTTTTCTAGATAAACCGTCTGGTGCCAAATTTAAAATACAGTCTTCAATTTCATTTTTTACAGCATCCCAACTTTCAAATTTGTGTTCTCTGCATAATGTGACAATAGCAAGTCTATCACGTTGAGAACTCTTAAGGACTTGTTGTCTACCTTCTTTTGTACTAAATAACCAATCTGTTTCTCTAATAAATAAAGTTCAAATTTTATTTTACATTTATAATTATTAAATATTTATTAATTAAATATAAGCTTACTTTCCTTGTGGTACTATAAATGCTGCATAAGTTTTTGTACCATGTACTTTGGGCTGATCTAAAACGTAGATTGTATAACGTGGATGTTTATTATCAGGACTATGTAAATTTAATGAAATTTCTCCAATATCAGCTACACTACGTTTTTGAAGATTATTAAAAATAAATGAAGATTGTTGTACTGACAGAATAGCTGATATTATATCATCTGTTGATGATAATCGTTTTGGTGAACCATCAACTAATGCTATTTCCAGAACCTATTATAATTATATAATATTTATTTATTATATTACACACATTTTATTGTGTAATAAAAATTAAAAACAAAATTACTTCAAATAAATATTACTAAATATTAAATATTTTTTCATATATAAATTTATATAAATTTATATAAATTTATATATATATAATAATTTTTATTTGATAAAATTTGACAAAATTTAATAAAATTTAATTTATAATATAATAAAAACTTATTTTTTATAATATAATGCTTACAGTCTGTGATAGATTTGTAACTTTTGTAGCAATCACTGCAAAAACTGGAATTGAACTTCCATCTTCCATTCGTGTCTTTTCTTCTGCTTCATGACAACGTACTATACGAAACATAAATCCATTACTTGGAAAATAAGATAAAAGTTGTTTTAAAATATATTCTTGTAATAAGGAGATACATATATATCTGCCACCATTACGTAAAACTCTTGTGATTTCCTATAATGAAACAAAATATAACAAAAATTATTTATTCATTCATTACACACACACACACATATTATTAATATACCTTAAAATATTTATTAATAGTAGATACTGTTCCTTCTTTATTGTCTGGCATAAGAGCATCTAAAGTACCTTTATCCAAAATAACATTAAATGTATTATCAGAGTATGTCATTTGTGTAGCATCCATATGTTCATAAACTAATTGTGGTCTTATTGATGCATTAATATCACACATTTGTTTGATAACAATATGTGATATATCAATATTTGTAATATTTCTGTAACCAAAAAAAATATTAATTGTTAACAAATAATTTTATATAAAATTTTTTTATAAAATCAAAAAATTTAATATAATTAAATTTAATAATAATAATAATATAAAGATTTCGCACCTGTAACCAGCATCATATAAACACATACTAACAGTAGAATTACCACAACCAACAATTAAAACATTGTCCTTTATTTTTATATATTTTAAAAATATACTACGTAATTCTGGATATTCTCCATACCTAAATAAAAAGTAAAAACTCAATATATTTAAAATAAATATATATCCAATAATATATTAGATAATATCAACATAAAATTCATACCATTCAAAATTCTTTTTACCACGTTTTTTAAAAAATGTGTTCCAATATTCAACTTGACTAAATTCTTCGTGTGATTTTGGTAGCAAATTCATATTTTCTATATTTTAATTTACAAATTTGATAACATTGAAGTTATTTCTAAAATCGCTGGATTGTGTGACACTAAATGATTCCTTATGTTAACCTAAAATAATACTATATCATCCAAATAATACTTCATCAACCTCAATATATTTTAATAAAGACAACCAAATTATAAAGATATATTATTAACATTATTTGATTTATATTTTTGATTTTTGAAATTATATTTATATTTGTTTTATTAATATTATTCTATTTATAATTATAATATTATATTAATAATAAAATAATAATAAAATAATGAATTACATGTAAGCTATTTACAGATATATACAAAAATAAATATATTTTATGGAATGAAATTTACCATAAGAAAAATGAAATGTTTTTAACGTGTTTGTTTTAGATACAAGAAATATATATTTAAATTTATTAACAGTCAATTTTCATGTAAATATATGATTAAAGGCGAACTTATATATATTATCATTGGATTTATATCGCTGATCTATGACAATATAATATGTTAGATAATTTCTATTCGAACATTTGTATATTAAGTAATTAATCGAAATATATATTATATTTCATTATAAATTTATTTTTTTTTTGTTTTTGAAAAAAAGAAAAAATTTTTTTATTATTCTTACATCAAATTAATCTATTTATAAAAAATTCTTTAATTAAATTCTTTAATATTAATAAACATCTAATATCAGCTTTTAAAATGTTTAAAATTTCATCATTTCACGAAAGAAATTTTAATATGAGTATTTATATATTACGAAAAATTTTTGAAATTTTTCTTTAAAAATATTATTTAATATTTATTTAAGTAATATTATTACTTTATTATATTATTACTTTATTATTTATTAAGTAATATTATTACTTAGAAATAATAAGAATAGTAAGAATAAAATTTATATTTTTATAAGCGATACATTTTTTCAATATGTATAATTGTTTTCAATTTATATTTTTCAAATATAATAGATGTCTTTTATGTAACAGTAAGCTTTCTAAAAATTTTATAATATAAAATTCCGAAATAGTAAAAAAATCAAGAAATGTTTGATTTAATCAAAAGAAAAAATATCAAATACTCTCGATTTCTACAAATATTAATATATTTTTAATTCTCATTTTTATTTTTCGTATTTTATAGTTGTAATTAAAATAATATTTTTCTAATATTTTTTTTTGTTATTAAATATTTTTTATGATAACAATAACAAACACGTAAAACTTGTAACATGTCAATTTATTACAAACAAAGTCAATACATAAGTATGTACAACTACTTTGACACATTTAATATATATGTACATTATGTATAAATAATACGCACACACATTCATAACTCACATTCATATATGTTAATATAAAAGCTTTTCTTTATTTGAATATATAAATGTAAACAATGCTGTTATTTTAACTAACTGACATAACAATAAAGTATAAGAAGATATAAATAAGAAGTTAGATTATTTGTAATTAAAGAATACATGCACAGCCTAAAACAACAAGCAATTCAATGTATTCTATCACCATGGAAAATACTGTATTTGCTATATAATAATTGCTGAACTAAATCTTCTCTAAAATCTTAAGTTATAAAAATTTTGGTCTAAATTTTCCATGTAAATTTTTAGTTTCAGCTTACATAAAAAAAAAATTTTAATGTTACATAAAAATATATGCATATCTTGTATACTTCAATTTACTTGAGTATAAGAGATTTACAAATTATAATTTAGTATAATATAAAACTTGTAATGTATGTTATCCAACATTACTTAATATCTAGTAACATTTCTTTAATATTCCGCATAAAATGTAATTATATAAATTCAATTTCATTATATACTTATTAATCATTCTTTTGAATTGGATCTACTTAGTTTTATATTTTATTATTAAACTATTTATGTTACAAATTTTTTCAATTCATTTACTAATAATGTTTTTTTTTTTCTTTCAAAAATGGGCACATAAAGATAAAATATATTTTAAAAATTGTAATTTTGCTAAAAATTTTTTATATTTTGTTTTTGAAAAAAATTTGATTTAATTTAGTTAAACTAAATAAAAACACATAATATTTAACATATAATAAAATTAATTTTATGAATATTTCTTTTTTAGTTTACAAATAGTTTACAATAGTTAATAAATTTGTTTCTCTTTATATACTATTATACATGTTTTAATTTAAAAGCTTTGTTAAAAATATAAATTAATTATATTTTTAATTAATTAAGTTGGAATTAAGTTGGATTATAGTTTCAAATAGACATGTTTTGTATGATAAAATGATTCATTTATGAAGGCAGATATAATTGATTCATATATTAAAATATAGTATAATTTAATAGTAAATAATATTAATTCAATAACTCAATAATAAGAAAACAAAACTAAATAAAACTAAAATGAAAATTATTATTTTATTAAAAAATATTACAAGATTACATATTATAATTTAATATCTTATATTATGAACAATACAAATTAATAATTTTTTAATTAAATTAAAAAATTGAATGTTTTTAAATTAAAGAAAAATTAATTAAATATATCATTAATATAACTTATCTGCCTTATTTTGATATTATGAACTATGTAAGAATATATTTTCAATTAATGATTTAATTTTTATAAGAATTGCAATTTATTTATTTTATTGAAGGAATTGTTTATTTTTTCTCTTGTTTTTATTTTTATTTTTTCAATAAATTAATAATTTTTAACTACAGAACAGTAAAAATTGATCAATCTTAATATATTTGAATAATTAATAAATAATTTTTTATGAGGAATAAAAAATATCAGAAAGAAATCCTACAATTACATTTTTATATTAAAAAATATCTACATGGAAAATAATTACTTTATTGAAGCATTGAAAAAAATGATTATTTTTTTTTATATATAATAAAAAAGCTGAGGTGGTATATTATCAGTCTCAGCTATTTATTAACTATTATAATAATCAGTATTGCACTCTCAGTTATGATCAGTTATGAATTTGAGGAGCTTGAACAGGTCTCTGATGATGCTTAAACTGGTGACGGGTAACATGGCCCCAGAAGTCTGTACTTCTTATACAATTAGAAAAAGATGTTTTTTCAAGAATATAGAAAAAATAAACAAATTATTTAAAAGTTAAGAAGAAAAATAACTTAGTGACAGTTTGATACATTACAAAGAAGCTTAAAATTAAAATTAAAAAAAATATTTTTATTAATTCCAAAATTGAATAAATAGAAGAGTAACATTAAAAATAGAATAGATATTTACAAAAAAATCTTAAATAAAAAACAAAATAAATGAAAAAAAAATAATATAGAAAATAATTCATTATATCAAAATAATAAATTAAAAAAAGAATGAATACTTATTTTTGAGAAAAATATATTTTGAAAGTATTCTTTCAAAAAAAAATGACTAGTATACTAGGAAAAATTATTTAAAATGGCTAAGATTTACACTTAAAATGATAAACATAAAAATTGATAAAGTAAAAGCAATAATAATTGTCTACATAAATAATTAAACTATTATTTGTAAATTTAAGAATTACAGATTATATTTTAATTTATAACAATAATGCATATAAGAAATGATTTCAAAATTTTTTAAACATTTACCCCGTCACCAATATTTTACTTTACTTTGCAATAAATTGTATTTTTGATGTTTTCTGAATATGTTATATTCAACAAAATACAAATCTTTTCAACATGCAAATATTGTATTCAAAAAGATTTTTAAATATAAATATTTTGAACCGATCAAATGCTCTGGCAGTTAAAGGCTTTATTCTTAATATTTATGTTATTTATCTTAAATCTTAAATTATCAAATTATTTAATAATATAATCCACGGTGAAAGAATTACAAAATTTGATTCTGGTAAAGTAAATACAATAAAATTTTGTTCTATTATATTATTCTCAACTGAATAAAAATTGATACTTGTTGATTTAAGTATTGTCATTTTAGTAATGAATTATTTTTCACAAAATTTTCATAAAATTGTGAAGACAATTATAAAGCTAATAATTTTATTGCTTAAGATATAATACCCAAATTAGCATACTCTATGCAACATGTATTTCTTTAAAAATAAGAAAAAAAATATTTGGTTTAACATTGGTATTCGTCATAAAGTATCATCTATGATATGAAAGTATGGTAGTAACCCAAAGAAGTCGTTGCCAAATCCAACGGGGTATTCTGCATGGTCCAAGACTAGCCATTGCACTGGCTATATGACGCAACCAATCCCGAATACCGCGTGGTGCATGTCCTCCATTGACGTAGAGAACATAAGTAAAACCATCTTTACATTTGCCATGAATTACATAATAATAAGGTAGAAAACTATGTAATCGAAAATGACATCTTTGATAAAATAAAATAGCTGGTGCATTGCTAGATAATACATGCAGGAAGACTGCTTTTACGGAAGAACGTTCTGGAGCAGTGACATGTGCTAATAATTGTTCCAATAATAATGATGCAATCCCATTTCTTCTATATGCGCGACGGACACCTAAGCTAAGAATATAACCAACTAAACAATCATTTCCTAAACTTGAACACAAAATACCACGATCTTCTGTGTTCAATTTAGCATAAGGCTTTATTTCCGCGACAATGAGTCCAATTATTACTCCACCATATACAGCTGCAAGTGCATAAAACCGTGAGGAACTTGTTATATCTTCATACCATGAATAAGGATAATCTATGACAAAATAAATTAATACTTTAATACAAGTATTAATATAATATTTAATACAAGATAAATAATTTATAAAAATGACAAAATAACATGCATAATTATATAAAAAATCTTCATTCTTAAATTTTTTATTATTCAACAAAAAATTTATAATACATTTACTAATTAATCCTTTATGGTCTTATTATTTTTTCAAAAATAAATAAAATATTTATGTAAAATATATTTATGTAAATAATATAATTTTTATTTTTAAATATTTATATTATATATTATAATATATATAAAAATATATTATATTAAATTTATAAATCATTTTTATAATTTAATTTAATATATATTCTAATTTAATGTATATTATTCTAAATAAAAAATTAAAATATTTTCGTTTTAATTTTTTTATAACAAATATAATTATTTATTTTTATAAATTATATTTAATTAAAAAATTATAATATAAAAAATTATAATATAATAAATGAAAATATAATAATATATTTATAAAATATTATAATTATTTAATAATTATAATAATTCATATAATTGAATATTTTGTTATTTTGTTTACATTTTGTTTTGCATTTGTTTAAATATAATAAAATCTTAAAAAATTATTTAATATTTTGAAAAGATAAGAAAATTACAAGTAAATATAATAAATTAATATTATTAATTTCTATTATTTATTTAATAATTTTTAATAATGTTATATTTTTGTTTTTTTGTTTATTTTTTTTATTAATAATACTTATTATTTTAATTATAAAAAGAAATGATAAGATAATAAATGGTAATAAGAGATAGTAAGAAACGATAATAATAAACAATGAAAAATAATAAATAATCAATAATATATTAATATTCATTATTAATACAATACAATTTTTATACTTTTTTTTATATAAGTATATCAGTATAGAAAATATAAAATAAGATATAAAATAATCATTCATGATTAAAAAAGGAAAAATAAAAAAACTTTGATATCAAAATAATACAGATATATATCTATAATATTATGTATTTATATATTATATTACAATAATGCTGGAGTATAATATTATGTACATATATTATACATAGTTGCTAAAATATATATAAAATATAATAAATTAAAAAAGAACAAATTAAACAAATTATTTAATAATAAATTTATTTATATAAAAATAAAATATAACAAAAATATATATATATCTATAAGTTAAAATTTAAAAAAAAAAATAAACAAAAAAATCCAATAATTATCTATAATATTTTTTTTAATATAAATTCATTACATTTATAAATTATGTTTACATTAAATGTAGCTATTTTTAACTATTTTTAAAAAAGTATTTATTATAATCCTAAAAAATGATGTATATGTAGTGTTAGTATATAAAAATAATAATTATATTTTATCTTTATTTTCTTGTTTAAAATAGATTAATATTACAATTATATCATAACAATTAAAAAGTTTTAATATAAACTTATAAAGATAATTAGAATTTTCTTTTTTTAAATTAATTAAATTAGAAAAGATTAAATTAGAAATTAAAAATTCCAATTTTAAAATAATTAATATAATTTTGAAACATAAATATGTGCTCAAAAATATATCTTATATACAAATAAATTATGTATATTATACATAATTAAAAATAAAATCTTTCTAAGGATTAAAAAAATAAATAAATAAAGTTTTATAAAGCACATATTTCTATTATTGCATTTATATATAAAAACATGAAAATATAAAATAAAATTGTAATATAACTTCAAATTTTTAAAATACTTCAATATGTTTTGTGAAAACTTTATAGTTAAAATATTTATAATTACATAAAAAGTTATAAAGCACAATATTAAGTCAAATATAATTTATGTCAAAAATAAAATAATAAATAATTTATTTAAATTAAACACAATAACCAAATAATGAATAATTAAGTATATATATCTAAATATAAATCTAAAATATAAATATATAAATAAATTTAAAATATAAATCTAAAATAAAAATATATATCTTATATCAATTTATATGTAATTATTATAATAAAAATTTTTGGAATAATTAATAGAAATTTTATAAAATCATTCTTCTTGCAATCAAGTGATCTTTTTTAATATCTTTTTTAACATAAATTGGAATAATATACAAATTAAATCGCACTCAAAAAGCTAAAATAATATAGAAATGATATATATATATATATATATATATATATTAATTAAGTAAATTTAATTTACTTAAATTATAAAATACTAAATATAAAACCAAAAAGGATTAATTATATATGAAAAGCATTTGTAAATTACTTTTTATAAGATGTTACATATAGTTTTATTTAGAATTTATAAGAAACTTCGTACCAATAGGGAACCAATCTTGACAGAGTGCTCGTACTTCCTCCAAATCATCTGGACACAGAAAACGTAACTGGACATCACCCAGAACACACAAAGGTACAGTTGCCGGTATCACGGAGGTTTTCTCATTAGATGAATTTCTTGAGGTATTTTCATCCGTGTATTTATGTTTATTTTCTTGAGTTACTTTGAAGTCACTTTTTTCAATTTCAGGTAAAATAAGATATCGATTAAAAGATACGGCCATCACGCCACAGTTTTTCTATCACTTCATTAGTCATTTCTCGAACGATGTCAAGCATGTCAGGTTGCATGTAAACGTTTGCTAGTAAACATATTAAGATCCGCAGACATTTTGTCCCCTTCTCTATAATGCTTTATATTTATCTCTCTTTCACATACACTTATTTTCTTTTCCTCTTTCTCTCTATCTATCTTTTTCTTTCACCTTAGATTTCTAATATATGAGATTGAACACAACCTCAAAAATATGAATATAATCTTTTAAAATATATATATATATAAGTTAATAATTTATTATGTGATTCATTTTATCTTATAAAAAAAATTGTAAAAAGAATTAATTCTAAAAATTAATTTAATAAATGATTTATTATGATATGAAGATTAGCGAAAAATTATCATAATATATATGTATTATTACAAAATTTTAAAATATGAATTTATATTATAAATATTTTTATTAGTTACAATTTTATTTTTGCAATCAATTATTAGCAAAAAATATCATTATAAAAATAATAAAAATTAATCATTACTACATTTAAATGATTCTTTTATAGCAATGTTAAATGAAAAAAATATAAAATATAAAATATAAAATTAATAAAACTATGATAATATATTTGATTTGCGTTTTTAATCGATAGAAGGAAAATATCATAATTATTTTATGATGTTACGCTATTGCGTGAATCTTTAGTTGTAAACTAATTCTATAAATCTGATTTCAATATCGAATAATAAAACGAGAGCGGATTTTTAAAATCTGTTAAACGAATATATGTATAATATATATAAATATATATATTATATATGAATACAAAATATATATTATTCAAATATTCGTTAGTGATTAAGTAAAAGATAATCGAAATTCGAAAAACAAGCATATTCTACTCGAAAAATTTCTAAAATTAATTTATTGTGAAATGAATTAAATTAACTGTTTTCAATTAGGACACAGGATTTTTAAAAAACATCGAAATCTCTCATATGTTCTGTTTTATATTTCTATTCTCAAAAAGATCGTAATTTTTAAAAATTACTCTATATTTACTCTATTTTTGGCATATTTTTTTTTCACACATATATATTATGTCAAAATATGTACAAAACTTAACCTACCATTGGGTTAGAAGGAAGAGCCAAATTCTGGGATGAGAATTAGAAAATAAAATTCAACGAAAGATTTTACGGAAAAAAAAACAATTATTGAGCATTGAACTAAGCGTGAAATTTTCTGTAGATTTTGGAACAGTATTATAAATAAAAATATCAAATAGCAAAAATTCAAAGTTTTATTTTAATCTCCCGCGCATTTCGATGAACAGAACAGATCAGTGCTCCATGTATTAATCCCGAATTTTTATAAATCTATAACAATAGAAATACGCCAACAAAGCAAAAAATTCCTAGTAATTTTCTATATATTATTTAACTAGAAATTTTCTATAAAAAATAAATTATGGTGGCATTATTGTGATTTGATAACTAAATGTATATTGTCATGAAGTTATCTTTATAATGGAGTATAGATTTTTATGTATATATATTTAATTTATAACAATAAATAATGTCATTTGAAACAATATTGCTTCGCATAATACTTTTTTGAAACTTTTATGTCTATATCCTCATTTAATTAAAAAAATTTGAGAGAAATGGGTTTAAACGTATGTTAATGATGTAAACGAATATTTGAATTGAAATACTATGTTGAACATACATTTTATATTTTGTTATTGTCTTTCAGTAATTTATTAATGCCTAAATTTATATGTATAAATATATATACATATATATGTATATATATATATATAAAGGACGTAACGCAATGCATGTAATATTATATATAATATCGAGCGTTTGAGTGAAATATGTTCCTCATATTTTATAAAAGATTATCTGTTAAATTGGATTATGACAGATAAAATTAAACAAAATTCGAACGATTTAATTATATAAATTAAAACGATAAAAATGGTTATAGCAAAAAATCATTCAATAAGTCGATCTTCTAGTTGTTTACGAAAGTATCGTATATTGTTTGTATTTGGTATTACTGTGCTATGTGTACAAATTTATTTAGCTCATACATTTTTTGGTTTGGAAATTCGAAATCGAAAATTTGACCGATTATCTTCAGAAGATGTAAGTTTTATTATTTATAATATAACTATTGATTAGTAATTGCATTATTAGTATCATAATATAAATTTTTTTTAATATAGGATTCATCTCAACTTGCAGAAGATGAAGGTTTACCAAAAGGTTTACGTCAATTGAAGCTTCCACCTGATAAAAATAGTAATTCAAATAAGATTTTACAATTTCAGCGAAACCGTACTACTAGAATAAAATTAGATCGTAAATCATTAAATTTTACTCCACCTTGTGAATTTACTGGCAGAGAAGCAGTGAGTGCTGTGACACGTGCACAAAGTCAAGTATGCAAACAACGCATTGTCAATGTGACGTGCCTTAATCAACAGGGATTATTATACCCAGAGAGAATACAGTCTCTATGCCCTCATTCTCCAGGATTTATAGATAAACCAGTCAGTTTAGGATGTTTTAAAGATGATAAGACATTAAGAATACTTTCTGGTTATTACAATGTTTTTAAAGGGAACAATTCTCCAGAACGCTGTGCTTTCTTGTGTCTTCAATCAGGATATATATATGCTGGTACTGAATATTCGTAAGTATTGTAAATATTTCATATTCTTAAATTAAGTATTATTTTCTGTTTTTAATAAAAAATATTATCTTTATTTTGTTGTATTTAGTAAAAAAATTTGAAATATATAACATTGAATATGTAATATTGAAATATATTTAAATATTTAATGAGTATTTAATTTTAGTATCGAATGTTTTTGTGGAATGGACAAACCATCTCAATTAAAACGCTTACCAGATTCTAGTTGTAATATGAAGTGTTCCGGTAATCCAAAACATTCTTGTGGTGGATATCTAACAATTAATATATTTTGGACTGGAATTCAGAGTAAGGAAAAATTAATATAAAGAAAATAATAAAAAATTTATATATAATTATATTTATTATTTAATTTAAATAATACGAATTTATAATATTTTTTTTTAACTTCACAGGATTTAAGGCACAAGAAGCTCGAAATGCAAGTATAGAAAGTGAAAATGAAAAATCTGTTCGAATAGCATATTTGTTAACAGTAAATGGCAGAGCCAGTCGACAAGTGAGACGACTTATCAATATTCTTTACCATCCTTCACATTTATTTTATATTCATGTTGATGCGGTAATTAAAACTTTTTTTTTTTGATAGTATAATAAAAAATATTTTATTATAATTTATATATATTATATATTTAGCGACAAGATTATCTTTATCGAGAAATGTTAGAAGTGGAAAAATCTTGCAAAACAAATAATATTAAAGTGGCAAGGGGAGAAAATTTAAGACATGCAAGTATTTGGGGAGGTGCAAGTCTTTTAACAACTCTCTTGAAATCTGCACAACAAATGCTTGCACATCATCACCATTGGGATTTTCTTGTCAATTTATCAGAATCTGATTTTCCTATTAAAAATAATGCACAATTAATTCAATTTCTTAGTTTGAATAAAGGTATGAATTTTGTAAAATCTCATGGAAGAGAAGTTCAACGTTTCATTACTAAACAAGGTTTGGACAAGACTTTTGTAGAATGTGACACACGTATGTGGAGAATAGGCGATCGTAAATTACCAGATGGTAAATTTTTTTTTTATTTATATTTGATATCAATTGTAATATTTTTAATTTATTATAAAAAATTGTTTTATATAGGTATACAAATAGATGGTGGTAGTGACTGGGTAGCCTTAAGCAGAGAATTTATAGAATATGTTGCTAATTCAAATCCGGATGCATTAGTAACTAATCTCTTAAAAGTGTTTAAGTACACTTTGTTACCTGCCGAATCTTTTTTTCATACAGTTTTACGCAATTCAAGATTCTGTAATACATATATAGATAATAATTTACATGTTACTAATTGGAAAAGAAAATTAGGTTGCAAATGCCAATATAAAGCTGTGGTTGATTGGTGTGGTTGTAGTCCAAATGATTTTAAACTTGAAGATTTTAGCAGAATTCGAAATACAGTAGATCGTAATTTGTTTTTTGCTCGAAAGTTTGAATCTATTATTGACCAAAGAATTATAGACAGAGTAGAAGAATGGTTATATCCTGAGAATTTAAATAAAACTATTAATGCAAAAGGTTATGATGCATATTGGCAAAATTTATATCATACAGCAGATTTAAGTCCTTTAACAGATGATGCGTTATTGACTATTTCAAATTCTTTAGCAAGATTAACTTTTCATAAATTAAATATGAATTACAAAGATGTCCGTCTTTTGGAAACAACTGCCTATTTTAAACAAAACCAGTTTGTTGGAATATTAATTCTTGCTGAAGCTACAATACAACAACAAACTGTTCCACAGGAATATTTAGAAAGAGTAGAATCTTTAGTCTATTTGAGACATAATTTTTCTACTAGTAGAGAATGGTTGGGAAAAATACAAAGTTTATCTGTTAATACCGATTATGATCAAAAAGAAAAAACATTTAGAAATTTAATGGGAAGCATAGGACCATATTCATATCCAATTTTATCATATGAATTCGATACTGGAATTACGACGCCACAAAATATATCAATATTATGGGTGGACCCTTATGGTCGATTAGCATATGTTAATTATATACAGCTTGAAGAAACAGCACTAGTAAATATAAAAATTCTTTAATTGATTGATTTATATTTGATATTTTTTTGAATGATTAATATTTTATTTATTTTCAGACAGGGTATATTAGACCACAACTTAATGAACATCTAGTTGTGGGTACTTGGCATCTATTTTTAGTTGCTGATTCTTTGTTAGCAGCAAAAATGAATTTTTTAGTGACCCCTTTAGGAAATTGGAAAAATAAAAAAATTGATGCAGAGAAAGCTAAAGAAGTAAATAATGCATTTGGTGATAATTATCATATTAGTGCAGAAATCAATAAAAAATGGTCATATTTATTAAATTCTGTACATTTTTATAAACAATCTACATATATAAAAGATAATGAAAACAAGATTAATTCTAACTTGGATCAATGGATAGATAAGTTAGTACAGGAACATTATGAAATTGATAAAATATGTAATGCTAATAATACTAAATTAAAATTACAAAACTGTATTAATACTTACTGGAGTTCATTGAGTCCAGATTCAAAGGCTGATATCAATAACCTATGTTAAAACTATTAATTAGTTTACTAAATATGTGCCATTCTTAATATTTTTAAATATTTTAACTTATTAAATACGTGTAAAGGTTAATAATCTTTTTAGATATTTTTATATCAAATACATGCTATACATATTCATATGGTCTATTTTAAAAGTATTTTATATCCTGAAACTAAACAATTTTTAAAATAACATAAGGTGATTTTTTTATAACTTCCTTTGCATATTAAGATTTCAGTAAATTTTTTATTATAAAATGCTTTTTCTATATATACATAAAATTTTGTTGTTATAATTGTGTCAATATATAAAACTAGAAGATTTTTTTTTTTTCTAAGAAATTTATATACAATGCAAGTTATATAAAGTTTTGAAAATTTAAGTTTGAATTTATGCATAAAAATAGAACATTTATTTAAAATTTTTATTATTAAAAAAAGTAATTAATCTTTTATTATATAGTTATATAATAAATATTTTATAATATAATTTATATTTTATAAATTAATATTTTACACTCTAAATGAAATTTATAATTTTTCTGTATAATGGATTACATTCCTATAAATATTACTACATGTGCCTTCAATTTTGTTAATTATTAAAAAATTAAGATTTCAATAATAATTATGCGTATATATTGCTAAATGTTATTTAAAAAATATTCACTATTTAAAAAAAGAATAAATTAAAATTACTAGTTTGTTTATTGTTATAAATTTTCATTTAAAAATAAATTTATTAATATTTTTTATTTTATGTAATTTATCCTTATAATTGCATATTAATTATTAATTTTTTTTGTAATAAATATAAAATAACACATAAAGATATCTATGTTATTATAATTTATAAATAGCAAAAATAAAAAATCAAATCAAATTAAGAATTGTTTTATTATAATTTGTTTATTATTCTGAAATTAAAATTAAATACTATTAAATTTTTTTTATTAAAACATATTGATATAAAAGTATAAACTTACATTTATGTCAAATTTTAAAATTAATATATCATAGTATATATAAATACTATTTAATATTTTATATACTATAATAATTAATATTTTTTTATATTTTATTTTATTTATTCATTCATTCGAAACTTTTTCTTAAAAATAAAAATTTAAGTTAAATTCAAGCATTGATTTTTATGAATTTATTATATACATCATGTGATAAGCTTATACGATGCAATTGGAAATGTGAAAAGTTGATTAAATAAATATAAGTTTCAAAAAAATAGAATTATAAAATTTTCAATAATATCAGAATAAAAAGAAATAAAAAATATAAAGATACATTAGTAACTCTAAAAATTATTATAAATTTAAATCGAATTTTTTATTTGTGGTTAGATTTAGTTTTTTTTAATAAATTGTGAATTCATATATATTATATCAAATAAATATAATAAATATTGAATACATGAAATTATATAATTACATAATTTAATATTCATAACATATTGTAACAATTTTACAAATAATAATCTTATAAGATTAAAAAATTTTGTTTGATATTTTTACATTATGAAAAAACAACATAGATATTATTGCGATATATAAATTAAAGAATATTGCATAAGTCAATAATTAGTAAATAAAAATATATATTTCTTTTCGTTTTTTAGAAAGAAAGAAAATTTTTAACATTACAGTAATATTAATTTAAAGTGAAATGAAATAAGATGTAATATAATTATAAGTGATATAAATAAAATCATAATAATGTATAGATTAATACATCATCAAAAATTTATTTTTCAAAATCAAAGGATTTTACCTTTTACATATACTTATATGCGATATCAAATACAACAAGAAAAAAAGATAGAAAAACATAGAATATCTAACATCAAAGAATATTGGTTTAATAAATATATAAATTATATTAAAAATTATGATAAAATATTGGAAAAAAGATTTCCAAAGACAATGCATGTATATCGTATATTTAGTATCGGTACCAAAGATTTTATTCAAGATACAAAAAAATTTATCCAAATAAAGACAAAAAATATTGATACTTTAACTGCTGATGAGTTACAATTATCATATACAGTGCATAAAGATATTGTAAAGTTATTTCCTGTTTTATTAATATCTGCTCTTCCTTTTACAAATTACATCATCTTTCCTTTAGCATATTATTTTCCAAGATATCTTTTAACTTCTCATTATTGGACATTACAACAAAAACTTGAATTTATGCTATTGGATCATAAAAAAAGATTAAAACATAACAGACCATTATTTAGATGCATGCAAGCAGAGCTTCATAATATTAAAGATCACAAATTGAAATTAAAATGGAGTGGTATTATTGCATGTCTTGGCAGTGGTACACATCCTAATGTGAAAGATATTATTGCCTGTTCTGAATTATTTGCAAATGAACCATTTTCATTAAATAGTCTTAAAAGGAAACATATAGTATGTTAATATAATTTAAATTAATTATATATGCTATTCAATTACATTATTAAATTAATTTAAAATGAATAAATTTTGAAAAAAATTATTTATTTATATAATAATAAATTTTGTTTATTTCTTTTAAATATATTAAAAATAATTTTAACTTATATTTTAGAAAGAATTACTTAGTATTCATGATATATCTTCTTGGAAACTTTTTAAAAGAAGGAAATTAAAAGAACGGAGTATGTTAATAAAACGAATGGATCAAGCTCTACAAAGAGAAGGTGGAACTACAACAATGTCAAATGATGCAATACGCTGGGTGTGCATAAAATAACAATTTGTTAACTTTCGTTTTTTTTTAAAATTATTTATTTAATGATTTTTTTACATATTATTTTACATTATACTTATTATACATATTCAAATTATAAAATTTTAGGCACTTTCATTTAGGGGTGTAAATCCTGCAAATATGTCTTTAGAGAGTATGAGAAATTGGCTTGAACAATGGTTTATAATATCAAATACAGTTAATGAAAACACACTTTCATTGTTATTACATTGTCCAATATTGTTGGCATACAATCATCCTACTAACTGGATTCTTGTGTATAGTTAAAACTGCTATTAAATTTGTTTTTTATTATAAAAAGATATATAAAAATTGTAACAATACAAAGCTTAAATATTTGAATAGTTTGTATAAATTATTTTAAATAATATTATTTAATTTCAATTTTTATTATTATATTATTTTTTATAACATATATATGTTGTGCATATATACACATAATAATATATATATTATGTGTAGATGTAAAATGTATGTATGTATGTAAAATGTATTTGTCAGAATAATTTCTTCTTTATCTAATAATAATTTATTGATTATTCCTTTTTTTTAATAATTCCATTATTTTAATCAAACAAAGAAAATAAGACTGTATATAAAATAATAATAATTATTTATGTATAGATAAAATACTCTTATTTTGTCAAATATATATTTTTCATTTGTGTACACATTACAAAATATAAATCTTATTTTTTGTATATATTTGAACATAACATAATACAAATGTAACTTTTTTAATAGCTATAAGTATAAACTTTATTACTAGCTAAAACGTAAATTTTTTTATCAAATTACACAAATATGATATGTCATTTGAAATAAATAGATTCTAAGGCAGACTTTAAAAAATATCGAAAGAATTTTATAAGTAATCTATTTATATTAATCAATAGGTATATAAGCAGGCAGAACACCAATTGGAGGACGTTTCAGTACTTTTGGATCAGAAACTGTTTCTGATTCATCTTCTATTATTGTTTCTGAATTTGTGTTATCAGATATTTCAACTAATGTATTAGAATGAGATATAAGTTCTATATTTTTCATAAGTTTAATTTTTTTCATAATACTTTCTCTTTTCTTATCAAGAGATTTATTTAATGAATCTGCTTGTTCATAATATCTAAGTCGGTTTTCATTATTAGAGGATGAAGTATCTTTTATAGTAGGTGCTGTTGCCTGATTATTATGTATATTGTACTTTCTTTTTAACTGGTTTTGTTTCTTAGAAGATGATTGTGATTTATGTGGATAAGGACAATGCTTACCTTTACTGCATTTTTTTGTTTTTTCGAACTCAGGACATAAATTTTCATGACGTTGCTTACACTGTAAAAGAAGATACTACCAGGTTTCTTAAAATATTGTCTTTTTTTTAATATATATCATTAATATATTATAAAGTGAAATTAATAAATAAAAATATTCAAAAATAAATATTTAAAAACATTCGCTCATAAAATAAAACATAAATTTTCTAATATTAAATATATGTTATATAGTATCAAATATGTTTTTTCTTTTAACAAAGTATATTTTAGTTTATTATCGAAGAAAAAAATGTTAATTAAAATTTAATTTGTTAATATATTAGACAACTTTTGGAAAATCAATTCTAGAGATCAAAATAAACATAATTGATATATAATTGATATACAAAAATATTGAAGATTTATTTATTAATCATAAGTAATTAATTTAAAAAGATAGAAGCAATAATTTTCCATTATATCACCATTTGTTTTATACAATGCAAATTTAAATTGTTTATAAATTAATAAATAAACTCCAACTAATATTTTTTATATTTGATCCTTAAAATCAACCTTTCAAAGAAATTCCCACAAATATATTAATATTCTCTCTCTCTCTCTCTCTCTCTATATATATATATATTTTTTATATAATGTTACTTTTAATATTCTATTTTTTATATTATAATATTATATTATAATATCTTAAATATATATTAATGTTTAATTTTTAAATTAATCAACATAATTATTTAATATTATTCACTATAATGTGTTCTTATTAAAAGAAATTTGAAGAAATAAACATAAATAACAAAAATGAATTGTAATAGAATATTAAAAGAATATTAAATATAAATATTTAAATTCATACATTAATTCTTATTTAAATAATAGTAGAAAATTTTTTTAAATAAAAAAATAAAAAATATTGCACTTACCTCGCTACCTTTGACACAATATCCTTGTAAGAAATCTATACAAATTGGAGTACTGGAAGAAACTTTGATGTGACGATAAGGACAAGCATCCCGCGTACAGCAACCTTCCAAGAAATACTTGCAAGTTGGCATCTTTTCTGGACCTATATCATGAGATAGTGGACATTTATCCAATAAACAATTTCCTTGAAGAAATCTGAAATAAATTTTCTTAATTAAACAAATATTTTTTTATGTATATATATATATATATATACACACATATATATATATATATATATAAAAAAATAAAATTTTACTTTTTACAAAGAAAAATTTGTTTTTTATCATGACGTTTTACACAAATTCCTTTTTCATGATTTGAACAGTATCCAAATTTTTGAAATATTAAACATGGTTGATTATTTTTTTGCATTTTGTTGCGTAATATTTGTATACTTTTTTGTTTGACTTTATTACTGCAAATAAAAGAATATTATTAATATTGATATATAAATTTATAAGATTTTTAATAATATTACATTATGCAATAATATAGTAATAAAAATTCAATATAATGTAAAAGATAATATTTTAAATAATTAACAAAATAAAAATAAAAATTAAAATATAATATAAGAATGATAAAAATATATAATTAATAATTACATACCTTATAGTATTCCTATAATTTATTTTTTGTGATGAATTAGATAACTTAACTCCATTCGTTGTATTTATTGTTTTTGTACTTGAATTTCCTGATGTTTCTTTTATAGATCTTACTTTACATAATTTTTTTCCATTAGTGGCTGTAATAAATTTTGAAATTTATTGATTGTTTTTCTGAAATTAGAATTAATACACACTAGAACTATCAGTCTATAGTATATATAGTTTATAGTATTTAAATATTTATTTTATATATAAATGATAATAATTAAATAAAAATAAAATCACATAAAAAAATAAGATATGTTTATATATATATTTATATATATATTTTTTATTTTTTATATATAATTATATTTCTATTT
This sequence comes from Apis laboriosa, assembly GCF_014066325.1. Classification (NCBI taxonomy): domain Eukaryota; kingdom Metazoa; phylum Arthropoda; class Insecta; order Hymenoptera; family Apidae; genus Apis; species Apis laboriosa. Next base: position 2,827,676 of record NW_025223092.1, read on the forward strand.
CAATAAAACAATATTAATTTTGTTAAAAACATTTTCATATTTTCAATAATTAAAACAAAAAATATGAAATGAAAAATATTATAAAAATATTATTATTCGTATTTGATATGTTTTATATTATAACTTACTTTTTACTCCATAACTGTTACGTACTAAGTGATTTTTAGAAGATTTATAAACAATTCCTCCAATTGTGATTAGTTCCATTTTATTATTGCTATAGAATATTTAAATTAATTTTTAATATATAATCATAAATTAAAACTATTTAAAATTTCAAAAATATGCTATTACAAATACATACACAATTTTTTTTGGACTAAGAGTTGTTTGTTCTCTAGTACTTGTTCTTTTTGGTACAGTTCGATCTATTCTGTATTTGTTTATTTTAGGTTTCATAACTGGTAATTTTATGAAATTAGTATCTTTTTTAATTGACTGTTGTAAAGTATTTATTATTTTTGTTTTCACAATTTTTTGAGACATAGGTTTAATATTTTTTATTATTGAATTTGAAGATTTTTTAATCTTACAAAGTTCAATTTGTGGAGTACTAAAAGATTTTCTTGACCCTCGCCTTATACGAACAAGTTTTCTTTGAGATAAAACTACAATATTAGAATTATTTATTTTTTTTTGATTATGATTAACCTTTGGAGAATTTGTACTTTTAACAAGTTTTAATCTTGAACAAACAGGATGAGTAATATTTTGTATCATTATTTGTTTATGTTCTGTTGGTTTAGATTGTACAGAGGAAGACAATTTTTTCATTAATTTTGGATTAACATGAACTGACTTTTGTATGGAATTTGTATTTGTTATATTTACAATATTATTTTGCACATTTTCATTAGAATTAATAACATTCTTCATCATTTTTGGATTAACATGTACCAAGGATTTTATATGTAATTTTGGATTAATATAAATTGAAGAACTTTGAGGTTTAAAATTTGGATTAATATATACATTAGTACTTGTTAATGCATTGCATGAATTATTAGATGTTTTAGGTAATTGTTGAGACTTATGAAATAAATTTATATATTTCTCAGATTTTGTAAAACGTAAATTCTGATTTGTAATAGGTTCTTCCACATATAATTTATCTGATGATTTTTTCTTATGATTTTCTATTAAACCTAAAATAAATATAAAAATAATTGAGATTATTAAATTGTATAATCATGTATATTAAATTTGTATAATATAATATAATATATATAATTCTAGATAATATAATATATATAATTCTAGATTCTATATAATATAATTCTAGATTATAAATTAATATTTACAAATATGTACATGTGTATACTATAATCCAAATTGGCAAGATATTATTTTATAAGGTATTCTCTATATAAAATTTTTAATTTTTCTATCATAATCTTTTTACTTTATAATTAAAAATAAAATGATCAGAATTAAATATAATTATTTAACGAATGCAACTAAAATAAAAAGCATTAATAATAGGAAAATATATTATAAATATAAAAAATATTATAAAAATGAAAAATAAATGGAGTAAAAATATTAATTGACATAAAAAATAAAAAATTATAAATATACATTGTAATTATAAAAGTAACCTTAAAATATTATTTTTTTATTATTTTCATTCTTTAATATTTTATTCTAATATTTATTTATACAAAAACATAATTATTGAAATAATATTTAGAATAAGAACAGAGTATGATTTTATTTTTTTTTTTTAATTTATATGTATATCTAATTATAATATTTTAAATATATTAAAATACATGTTTAACACTAGAATAATTGCACATAATTATAAACTTACGCGTTAAATAGTGTATTTCCTTGATTAAACTTTCATCCATATTTAATAGCATAAAATGTTTTTTGGTTACCTGTTTTTTAATAAATGAAGGAAGAGGAATCAAAAAAAATAACTTCGCACAATAAAGAAAATTATTCCATAAATCACTGTATTTTATAAATCACAATACGTTGACATTCATTTTGTTATAGCACAGAAATAAACTATTTAAAAACAGATGTCGCTTTATGAAAAATTACTTAAAAAACACTAGCACTACACGTGAACAATACATGAACTATTTTCTATTAAAATTAAACAGCGGGATATTTTAATTTATAGTTTTAGTTTTTTCTCAAATAATATAACAATAATATTTATAATATATATTATAAATTTAAATATGAATTATATATATTAGGTTAGAATTTTAAAGATTTAATAAAGAATATTTATAGAAAGATATTAAAATTGTAAAAAGATACAAATATGTAACAATTAAATATATAAAAAATATAAAAAATGTTATATATCTAGAAATTTTTAATTAAAAATTCTCAATTTTTGCTTTTTTTTATCATTTTTAATTTGTAAAAATAATTTTAAATTTTAATTTGTGTAATATATATATAATGTACAATTTAAATTATTCACTATTAGTATTTTAATTTTCTTTTTATGTAATATATTGATCATAAAATAAAATAGAAAATAAAGATTTATATTGCACATATTACTTAATAAACTTTGTTAATCTAATAAAATTATATTAAATTAAAAATATTATTATAAATTATTATTTGTTATATCTATTTATATTATAAAAATTATAATTATAATTATATTTATATTTATAATTTTATTCAATTATTAATATTATATAGATAATAATGACTAAAGAAAGAAAAAATTGAGTTACTATTAATGATTTAATATATTAAAATAAAACAACGAAAATAAATATTTTATTAATAATTTACAAAAAATGAATATATATGGAAATATATGGAAATAAATATATAATAATGCAATTAAATATGGATCTTATTATTAATTTAAATTAATTACTTTAAATTAAACATTAAATCTTAATTATAATTTTATATAATGTATGATATATTTGTACAATGTACATAACTGTGTACAATATAATTATTATTTGGTAGAATTAAAAAATATAATAAATTCAAATGATTTCAGTTTAAATAATTCGCGCTTTTTCATAATGCTTTCTTCAATTTATACGCAAACGCAAACGATATTGATCTGTATCCATGAATATACTGGGTCATATAAAAGCTCTGTAACTTATCTTTAAACTTATATAGATATATCCACTTGTCATACTCAAAGAGATACTCTTTTTATGAAGAAAGAACTAAAGATTATTTTACGTGTGTAGAGGTTAGT